>NW_024344371.1:862323-903070 GCF_902729225.1 Pteropus medius | reverse complement strand
CACAACACAACATCCACCATCTTCGCCTCCTATCACTTCCACCACCATCAACCAAAAAGAGTAGACATGTCTCCCAAGGCAAATAGGATAAGGGAGGGAGTATAGAAATATAGGAAATTAAAACATATTCCCCAGGGTATTATACTTTAAATATTTAAAGTAAATAGAACTTTTTTTTTGAGTCCTACATCTCTGGCTCAGAATAGATGGAATTTGGGGGTAGCTGGCAAATAGGATGAGAAGTAAGCCCCTATCTTAGTCCTTTCAGGCTGCTATAGCAAGATACCACAGACTAGGTAGCTTCTAAAAACAGAAAATTTATTTCTCACAGTTCTATGGGCTGGGAAGTCCAAGATAAAGGCACCAGCATGGCCAGGTGAGGGCCCCCTCCCTGGTTCATAGCCAGTGCCTTTTTGTGGGGTCCTCATATGATAGGGGGGACTAGAGAGTTCTCTGGAGTCTGTTATATATGGGCACTAATGTTATTCATGAGAGTCCCACCCTTATGATCTAATCACCTCCCAAAGGCCCCACTGCCTAATTCCATCATCTTTGTGGGTTAAGATTTCAACATATGAATTTGATGGAGATACAAACATTCAGACCATGGCATCCCCTCAGCATCTGAGCTGAAAGGGAAGATCGACTTTGAAATATATGTTGTCCCAATAGTCAGGAATTCATATCAACTTTCTGAGGACCAAATCACCCTACGAATCCAGTATCATATCACCCAACATCTCAGGAATCGTTGCTTTAAAAACTATTGTGTATTGACAGACAACAGAAGACAAACAAAAACTGATAGACAGGGGTGTGAATTGTTGAGGTTGAGGAGAGCTGAGCAGGTTGTGTGTGTGTGTGTGTGTGTGTGTGTGTTGTGTTTATGTGTGCACACATGACCACGTGCACATGTACCAAAACTCACGTGTTCACTAGAGCATTTGTGAGAATCACTGACTCCAGGATGCCTGTAGCAACATTTGGTTCTGCTTAGGTTATTACATATTTTTATATACAAATTGAATAATAGTCACTTTTGCCCAGCAGCACAAAGGGACGCACTGTTTCAAATTAACTCTGTCTTTAAAGGAAAACTCGTATGTGTGACACAGCAAGATGGAAGATGGCTTCTATCTGTGGCACCTGTAACTATTCAACCAAATCTGCTGAAAGGCATTGTGAGCGTTCAGGAGCACAGGGAGGCAGGGAAGGGGAGGAAGTCAGGTCAGGACAGGGCCTGGAGTGGGAGGTGGCAAATGACTGCCCGTGGAGCTAGCCATTGCAGGGGCAGGAGACCACAGTCATTTGTCCACATGGCTATATCCAAAGAGGAATAAGGTGGTGATAGTACTCATCATTCATTCATTCATTCGTTCATTCATGTAAAAGCATTTGTTGGTCCCTTACCATGTACCAGATATCATTCCAGCCATTGGACATGGAGCAGTGAATGAAAGTTATTTTCTTTATAGGATGTATGTTCTAAAAAGGGATATAGGTGATAAACAAATTACATAATATAATTTCGGGAATAATAAATGATATGGGAGCACGGCAAAGAGATAGAGTATAAGCATTATATTGGGGTACTGTTTTAAATGGGGTGGTCAGGGAAAGCCCTCCAAGAGGGTGTTGTTTGAACTGAGTCTTGAATAAAAGAAGAGGGAATCCATGGAATTTTCTAAGGAAAAAAATTTTACTTCTTGCCCCAGAGCTTTGCTGATTCCCAGCTCAGTATTTAAGAGTCTGATCTGAAAGTGCCAGCAGTGAACACACAGTGGGGGTTCCCTTGACCAAAGGATAATAGAAAATTATGGATAAATGCTTCTCCTTTTGCTCCCCTAGACAGCCAGTTCTGATCTGGATTTCATAATGCCCCTTTGAAATTGCAGTGGGGTTGAGTGCCAGTCTCTTACACAGTATCCAACTCCAAAACTTTGGCTCATATCACCTGTCTCCTCTGCCCTGCTTCACATCTGGTCCTTCTTGTGGTCTTGTGATACTTCCGCCTGGGAACACATTCCTAAATAAACATCCTGTATATTTAGCAGGCACTACATTTAGAGGAATACAAGATAAAACAATATGACTTCTTATTTAATAGACGAGGAAGCGAGATGTTGAATAAATTGTCTAAAGTCACACAGGAGTCAGAAATGGGACCGAGGTTTATCTGGTTCCAGCGACCATGATCTTAACCACTCTCCTATGTTGCCTCATACTCAGAATTTAGCAGGTGGCAGTGTTTCCGGCCTGGATGGTCCTTCCTGTTGAGGGCAAAGAAAACTCCAGGCCTGAGATGTAGAAGGATTTCAGGGGCAGCCCATGCGATGGGCATTCAGGAGAGAGTCCAGGTGCTGAAAAAAGAATCAGAGCTAATGAGGGACTGAAGAAGCCTGCGTCCATGGCTTGAGGTGGGTACGGGCAGGTTGCACTCGGAGGGCAGTCGTTACTGAGTCCTTACCCCCACTATGCTGGATGCCGGGCCCATGGCAGCAGAACCCTGCAAGACCCAAGCGAAGAATAGTGCTCGTTAGGCACGCTGGCAAGTGCCAGAGAATTAATGGCAGCTATTTTGTTTTGTTTTTGTTTTCTGAAGATAGATGTAGTCAGATTGATAAACAAAAAAAATCATAATTGCTCATAATAATAGTTTCCTTATTCAGCACTTATTTGTGCCAGGCACTGTGCTAAGTGCTTTGCATCTTTTCTCTTTTCAGCAACATCGTGCTGTAGATACAATTATTTTCTGTATTTTAATGATCAGCGTTAGAGTGGTTAACTCAGCAAATGTCACACAGTTAATACATGATTGAACCAGGGCTCAAACGAGGTCGGTATGGCACCAAAGCCCTTTCTTCTTAACTACTTCTCTAGAATGCCTGAGTGAAGGCTCTTTATTTAGGAGACAATGAAAAGCTACTGGAGATATGGGGACCGGACAGCGCAGGTAAAATTATTCCAACGCCAGCACGTATGTTGAAATAATTCTAAGAAACAATGTGGAGGATATTTCAAGAGTCTGTAATAAGGTGATAGGGGATAAAATTAAGGAGGTGGCCTGAGCATAGAAAAGACAGGATTGGAGCCAAGTGGGACTTTGAAAAAAGGGTCTGTGAAGCCACAGTGTCACTTAAACCAGAGCGCAAAGGAAAGAACGGAGTCTCGAAAAATTCTGCACCATCGATTCTGATTGACTAATGATGGTGCCATTAGTAGTTTTAGGGACATCAGTAGGAGTGGAAGGGAAATGGTGGGGTCTGTTTAGGTGACAGTGTTCGAGGCCTTTTATGAAAAATAATATCCCAGTGGTTGATTGAAATGAATTTGGGGCTCAAAAATGAGACAAGTTTTGGGGATACAGGTTAGGGGTCGTCGCTTAGGCAGTCCCAGCCTTGCACTCTTAGGTGAGGTCAGCCGGAGAAGGAGGCGCAGGCACCAGCCCACTTGTGCAAGAAGACAGATTCTCTCACTTCTCTGCCCACTTGCTTTTTGCTCCTTCTGAGGTCGACCTAGTTTTTGACTCTGCTCTCTCATTTCCAATGAGAGATTCACCCATGACCTGTCTTGCCCGGTTTGGATTCCAAGCTATTTGACATTAGGGACCGTATCTTAAACTTTTTCTTTTATAGCAAATGGTATCCTAGGAGGTTGGTAACACAATACCCTATTGGACTTCTAATTTTGATAAGGACAAATTTTGAAATGCGACACAGATCATCACTTTCTTTCAGCTTGGGGCCATGCTAAGCTAAAACTTAAATTTAAAGCACCTACCTAAAGTGCCTCAGTCACATCATGTTAACCCCAGTCCTCGTCAAACCTTCCCACACCCTCACCATCAGTTCCTGCTTTTAATGGACTTTTGCTTCTCGCAGTGTTCTCTCTCCAATTTCTAGCCTCAGGCAGTTGAAACATAGGAGCTTTGCAATTAAATTCTCCCCTCTGGCCATACTGACCCCAAGCAGTTTTTAGGAAATTGCTCAAGTTTATTTATTGTGCCGTTTTTTGTTTCTGTGTTTTCTGAGAACACACAGAGCCCTCCTCGCAGGCAGAGTGACTTTGCTGTGCTCAGAAAGGTGGCCTCCTTCAGGGCACCGATGCCACATCCGCTGAGCCTTCCATCTGGCTGGATCCGCAGGCCGCTTTGACCATGGCTGCTGCTGTCAGCGCCAGCGGGCAGGTCAGGCCTTGAGCAAACAGGTGGCGCAGGCCGAGCAAATCGACAAAACCCTCCCACCCACCTATTACCCCACGGGGCACCATTTCTGCTGACTGGTGCCAACCAGCGCCTTCTTCACTGTGGCCGACCCCTCGGGACGGCACTCTACCAGCTCTGTCTTCTACCAGCTCTGTCTTCCTCAGTCATCCAGCTCAAGGTGAATGGAAGAAGTGGTCACGTGTTGAGTGGGCCCTGGGTTTGCGTGGGATCCACAATGAATAAAACACAGTTCTTTCTTCTCAAAAATCGCCCAGTTTGCTAGTGTGGCAGACTTAGAGGGAAGATTATGGGGACCACAAGGCTGCCTAGCATGTATGTTGAAATAATAACCAGCCAAGGAGGCAGAAAAGGCCTCTTAGATTCAAGACTGACTTACCCACTAGGCCCAGCAGGATCATGCCGAGGCCCACAGTACTTTGAGGAGCCCATGAAATTTTTTTAATATTGTTTTTTAATCAAAAGAAAAGATGAATATAATTATAATGAATGTATAACAATGAATTCAGTCTTTGTGCCAACAAAGTTGTAATTTTTTTTTTTTTTGCAAGAAAGGCCCACAGAGGCAACAGTGCCTAGGGCCAAGGAGAGTCATAAGGCGGCCCTGCCTAGATGAGGTAACTTCAGGGCAGAGTAGAAGACATCTAGGAAATATGGAAAGGCTGGAGTAGACTTGCTAGTAAAGGGTCCAGCACAAGCATGTGTCAAGAATGCCCGCAACCCAGTGATGCTAGGGCACAACCGAAGACGTAATGGGACATTAGGGAGAGCCTTCTGTACTGTATCAGCAGCCTGGAGTTAGTCCTATGAGCCTGTTCCCTTCCACGCCCTTACTTAATCAATTAATCTAAATCAAAATTTGCTAACCCCATGCCCCATTCTCTCCCAGCTAATATTTTCCTTTGAACATAATCTGGGTAACACATATGTACCCAAATGTCGCTGTCCATGAGCAGTTTCCTGTGCCACCTCCCCTGTGGAGACAGTGACGCTTTAGATAAGGGAATGTGTTTGCAGTGGCAGGTGAGGGATGAGATGTGGGAGCAGGAAGTCTCTGGGCTGTCCACTACCCGCCTCTCCCTGCGTCAGGGCATCAGCTTGAGCTCTCTCAAAGGCTCGCGATGAGCCATCAGCTGACTTTTTCCTTCTGTTTACAAAGTGCCCAGAGGTCTGCTCAACTCAGTGACCATTTTTGAAGCATGAAGTGAAAGCAGAATGAAAGAACAAGAAAAAATGTTCATTATGCGGAAATCCGAGAACCCCCACCAGCATCACCTCCTAATGTGTGTGTCATTTAAATACACTTGTGGGCAATGCGCATTATTTCCCCCATTATTAGACATGTGCTTCAAAGACACCTCAAACCGGAGCGTGCCATCGTGTTGTTTAAACATGATTTGTTAAATCACCGCCCTCACAGCCCCAGACTCCAGGGTTACATGTCTTGGAGCAGAAGCCACTCCGAGGTCACCCTGCTTCTGAGGCTTGTCTCACCTACTCCCCACCCCATCCTGATGGTTAACAAGGATCAGCATTTGAAAGGCAAAGTCAAAAGAACAACTGAGTAACTCCTGACACCAGTACCCAGGGAGGAGAGAGCACATTGTTGCCAAGGACCTGAGCCTGGGACTGAACTGGGCCTTTCAGAAAGATCCAGCCCTTGATGTTAGAAATAGCTCTATTTAGGATGAGTTGTTTACATGAAAATGGGAACCTGTAAAAAGATGTAGTAAGTGTTGATCATGCATATCAGCAAAGAACACCTTCAAGCACCCATTCCCCTGGGTGCACCAAAGTGTTTACTTAAGGTCTTTAAATTGTAGGCTATGAATGCTTATGGCAAGGCACTGATTAAAGAAAATCAAACTGAGATGCAGTCATTGATTGGAGAGAAAAATAAGAATAATGGGGAGAAAGGTTTCAAACTTAAAAAAAAATCAATTTATGTAAATTTATCAAGACAATATCTGCTCCATAAAGTACATCTCTCTTTTCTCTTGTTTTTGGCAGAGCGGCTGTCAGCTCTTGTCTTCTCATTGCATTTTTTTTTTCCCTGTACACAGCAGACTGCATACCTTGTCTCTGCATGGCTACTTTACTAAAAATGTGAAATTCCTTAGGAAATCAAAAGGGAACCCACAGAAAAATGTATAAAGACGCGGAGGCAGCACATCAGTTAGTACCTGCCTTCATGAGTCTGTGAGAGGGAGTGACAGTCCGCTGGGGTGACTATTGTGGGGTCGGAAGGTGGGTTTCTATCTTTGTGGAGAGCGGAGGCAGACCTCAAATGAGTCCCTCCTCAAAATTCCTTTATTCGGTTAATGGCACCACAGATCTACAGTCAAGCAGGCTCAGACTCTTGGAGATAGTATCAATTATTCTCTTTCCTTAATCCTCTAGATCTTGTCAGCCACCAAACCCAACCTTCTCTTTACTGATAATCACCTCTCTCATTGAGTCCTGTCCATCCCAGGCCCTCCTCATCCAAGACCTGAAAATCTGCAACAGCCTTTTATCTCTTTTTCCTGCTAACCCGCATTCACAATCTTTCCTAAAGTTTAGTTTGTTCAATTTCCTATCATGCTACAAGTGGGCAAAACCCAAAACAGTGTAGATTGAGTTTTCCAATTCTTACTCATTTCCTATGAACGGTGGTGTCTCCCACTGGGGTAAAGACTCTGCCTGCAGCTGCCTCCTGTTGTCTCGCAGGCCCGAGCTGTCCATCTCTTAGGGGCATCACTTCAAACGAGAACACAGACGACTGCGGGAAAGCAAGCGATGGTTCGTGGGCACAGCTCAGCCTAAATTCGTACTTAGAAATGAAACGTCCCTTCAAAGCAGAGTCTGAAGAGCTGCAGCTCTGCTTACCACACAAATTCCTTACTAGGTCACAGAGAACAGTATAGCTCCTTCCAGCAAACGCTTCTCAATCATTGACATGGCAGATTAGTGCTTGGGTTTCCAGTTTGTCTGCCAGGTGATGGATCTCCTGGAACACCGTACAAAGGTATGTGCAAGTCTCCACTTCTCACAGAATAGGAAAAGGAAAAACCCAGACCGTGGGCCAGTTTTCAAGTGAGGTTTGCAAGCTTTACTATTTCTATTAAGGTTTCAAAGGCCAAAGACAAAATTTCATATAAGAAAGAAGCTTAAGGAAAAAATGTTTCTTTTTTCTCTCCTCTCAGACCACTTGAAGAGAGGCAAAGTGAATTTTTTACTGAAAGAATTAGATTGTCCAGGAGATAACTGATGTACGTTCCTAATGTGAGATTATTAAACCCTGCTGGGCTTAAAGGAAAATTCTGGGCCTTCATATAAAATTTGTAAAGAAGCCACCCCCACTGCCTAAACTCTAAATAAATATCCTTCACTCTACCATTTGGTCCTTTTCTAAAAAAGCATTGAACTATACCTGAGTTCGATTCCCATTTTTTCCACTAAGTTGCCAATGAGTGGTCATTTCTTGTCTTTGGCCAATGTTTGTGTACCTGTTCAAATACTGGAAGTTGAAATATAAGATCCCTGTGGCTCTCTTTTATTTTTATAGGCTCATGACCTTGCAGGAGCTGCTGGAATACTCTTTCCTATGGTCATCGGGAAGCTCTGCAACCAGACAAAGCAGCCCATTTCTGGAAGGTTCTCACATGAACCAACTGCAATGGCGTCAAGTCGGGCTAGAAAAATTTTCACTTCCGATTTCATTCTTGCAAAGAAATTGGAGAAAAACAGTATTTTCTCCCCCACTTAAAGAAGAAAGATCTTATTCCCTAGTTCATCATCAATCCTAGCATGTTTTATATAAATGCCCCTAGAAAGCTCACACTTTCACTCCTTGCCAAAACTGGCTGAGCTCCTGGCTCGGGCTGGGGAACAGAGGAAGAATTACGAGTGTGGTTGAGCACACTGGCATGCGTGAGGCTTGAAGCAGCTCTGCGTATCAGTAACGTGCACTGACAGCCTCCCATCTGTTCTCTGGAACTCTTTATCTGAGCCTTCATCAGGCTGGAAATCTGGAAGGAGATGAATGCAAGGGGCTGTTCAAAAGCCACACATGAGCTTAGAAGTACCTGCAGAAAGGGATCTACTTTGGGCTGGCAGCGAGGAAGCAGGCCAACTGCAGAGCTCAGAGAAGTGGGGCAGGGGTCTGCGGGGTCAAACGGAAGGTCGGGGACAGGAAATGCATCCTCCAGCCCTACGTTCTGTGCTTCAGAATAAGACCTTAAGTATTTCTTGTAATGAAGTGTCAGCCCTGGAAGGAAGGACTTCGCTATAATGAGACCCCAGATTTTCCTAATGTCCATCGTAGCACAAACTCCTTTGTCAAAACTGGAACTGTAAGTCTGACAGACATGTAGAATGTCCAACATTCCTGCAGATGTCCCTACCTCTGCTCTTGGAGAAAAAAGAGATGGGCAGCAAGAAAAAGAGGAGGGTCTAAAAGCCTAGCCCCCCACCCCGCAGACTGGTGATCTTTAGAAACAAAATAAAACAGGATAAAGTCTTAGTCTCTTTCATAGGTACAGAGTCAGAGCCACCTAAGCCCCCAGGAGTCAGTTAACACTGCCCAGGGACAGCAAACAAACAACACAAGTTGCCTGATGCATTTGAGCACTGTCTGCTGTGAGCAGCTTCCTGGCTGGCATCTATCACCATGTGATCTGGGAGCTGGTGTTTGCCTCAGGCAAACGGATTAAACAGCAAGAAAGCTTATTAGCTCCTCGATTTGCCCCTAGTGAAACACCCCTCAGGGGACAAGATGGGGACATTTTCATGGATTTGATCAATGCTATTGGGAATCTGAGATCACAGGCTTGGAATGAAAGGGGAATGTGAGCAGGAGATTATGGAATTTGTTGAGGCTGAAACATGACCTGTGAGAAGCCAAGGAAAGAGTAAGCTGCTGGCTCTGGTCTGGGCTGAGGAACACTTCCTGGTTTCAAACTTTTCAACCTCCTGATTCATTAGGTAAATTCACAAGATTTTTTTGCTGCTCTCGGTGACCCATGAAGTTTCTCCAGCCAGCGCTTTCTGCTTTCCTTCCCCAAAATTTAGAACACTGGGAAAGACCTCTGAAACACGAGGCAGATCAACAATGTTTACCTAAAACTTGAAACGATTGCTAAACATCCCTCTGAGAGGATCTCAATAGAAATATGAATTCTGAAAGAGGTCTCACTTCATTCATTAATTCATTTATTTAATATTTTGGAGTGCATCCTACATACCAGGCCTGAGAATAAAACAGTAAGGAATTCACACTGTCTAGTCAAAGAGGGAGAACATATGTACATGAGGCCATTATAGAACAAATCTAAGGCAATTTTAAGCAAAATAGATAATGAGAGATTAAAAGCAAAGTGTTGCTATGGAGAGAGATGTTTGGGGGCTTGACCTGGTCAGAAAGGGCGTGCAGCAAGCAAGCCTCGCAGGGCATTAAGCCTTTGAATGGAGCAGAAGGGCAAAGGTGTCCTCGAAAATTGGCAGAGCAAAGTCTTTGCTCCTTCTCAGACCCGGTCGAGACTTTTCCTTTCTACCTTCCCAGAATGAACAGGACATAGCATCAGTCAAGACCCCTGGAAACCACAACCACTTACCTACCACAAACACAAGCCCGAAACCCACAGACAGTACCGTCCCAGGAGACCTGGTCAACATGGTCCTTGGATCAGCAGTGCCAATAGCATCTGCAGGCTTATTAGAAATGCAGAACTTCAGGCTGCACTCCAGACCTACTGAATCAGAATCTGCTTTTAAAAGAGCCAGGAGCTCCATATGCACATTAAAGCTGGAGCACAGACCAGCCCCCAGATTTCCTCCTCCAGGATCCAGGCCTATCTTCTTGCCCGCCCTCCCAGCTGTCATCCTGACCAGAGACTTCACAGGAGTTCTCAGTGCCAATCAGGAAACCTCGGCACACCAGAGTCCTGGTCCTGCTTCGCCCCAGCTGGCCTCTGTCCTGACTGCCCCCTTCTCACCCACCCTCACTAGCTTGGGAAGTGCAGTTCCATCCTGGAAATGGTGACTCCAGAGGCTGCATACCTCCTCCCTCAGGACCAGCCCCTTATCACACATCCTGCTTCTCAGAGACAGGCCGTGGGAGAAGACGGGCTGTGGAGAAGAGAGCCAGCCTCATAGAGGGGAATTAGCCCTGAACTTGAAGTGAAAAGACCTGGGTTCAAATTTATAACTTCACTGATGTGTGACCTGAGACAAGTCACCATTTCTCTGAGTTGCAGTTTTCCTAATTGTAAAAATACCTATGCTAAGATGTGAATGATGTAAGGATTATATATAAAGACTGGTTAAAAGCATTAGCTGCAAAGCCAGGTCCCTAGAATAGAATCCCTACTTAATTACTGAGTGACACAGGACAAATTACTTAACCTCTTTGCACCTCAGTTTTTTATCTGTAAAATGTAAATAATAATAGCAATACTTTGAGACTTGTAAGGAGAATTGACTTGACATTTGAAAAGTATTCAAAAGAGCTTCTAGAATATTGCAAATGCTATGTAAGTATTTGCTAAATAAATAAAATAAAGTACCTAGCAGAGTGACTGGTCTGAAGCAAGTGTTCAGTAAATGTTTGTTGTTTTTGAAGTTGAAAATCAATAAGATAAAAGGAGAGAGAGAGAGGGAGGGATGGAGAGAGAGAGAGAGAGAGAGAGAGAGAGAGAGAAAGACTACGAACTCTAAGAGAAAGAGACACACACCTGCCACTACCTTGGTGGTCCAAGTACCTGATGGACGACACAGGCTGGGTAGCTGGGCTGCAGCCCCACGAATAGGGTGAGGAGCATCATGATAGAAAGGGGAATGGGGAGGCGGGGCATGGCATGACAGGACAGGCAGACATGCCTGCCCTTTAGTCCCTGTCAATCACTCCCTAAGTTGATGACAGGCTGATGTGAGTGAGAGCCCAGACAGCACCAACCTGTGCTGGATCTTAATGAATCAGCCCCGAGGGAGCTAGGCCTCTATCCCTGGTAGAGGCACACTTTCCCAGCCCCACGTATTCAGGCACAGCTGCACTGTGATTGCCTTGCCTCCTGGGGCCAAGTCTTTCCAGGCCCTTGGCCCCTCCTGCCTCTACTTTGAAAAAACCAGTGCGCGGTTTGGCTGAAGCGTATGGTCTCTACCTACAGCACTGAGTGCCCAACTTTGTTCAGCTGAGGACCCTGAGAAAGAATGGAGAGTGTGTGAGGGAAGTAGGTGCTTTTATAATCAATCATGGGCCCGGGTTCTAGCCTTAAAAAGCTTTCCCTCACTCCCCCGAGTCCATCCTGCCACTGCTATGACAGCTGCTCCATCTCCTATCCGGAGCGCCCTAGTTCCTTCTGTTTGTTGAAGCGACCCTGCCTGTCCTTGCAGCCTCGATGGCACAGAGCAGCCAGCTCACTCTGCAGCAGGCCTTTGCGTACCTACCTTGCTCTCTGCTCTATGTCCACAACAATCCACCAGCTGGCTCGATAAGGTTAAGTATTTGGACCATTGTCACCAGCTAGTAAGTGCCAAGTTGGGAGCAGAGTTGACCCGATCTCAAAGCCCAAGACGTTGGCTTCTGTGCTTGTGTTTCCCAGTGTGTGAGTCACAGAACGCTAGTTCCCAGGTACAGTGATAGATATTTTAAAATAAATAAATAAATCTGCAGAGACATATATTTGGAAAGTTCTAAAACAAATTAAATGAAAAGCTTTCCTTGTTGCAGGACTTCTCAGAGCCTTGAGATTGCAGATATGAATTGTGAATCTCAGAAAGCAGGTTAAAGCTCATTTAAGTGTGGGATTCCTTCTCCCCCACCCCCACCCCCGCAGGGCAACATGCCCAGCTGGGGATCTCAGAACGAACTTAGGAAAAAATTCTCTAGGCTATATTACCTCTCAAGAATTATTTCCCACAATATATCATCCCATCCCTCACCCCCTTCAGGTAGCCTGGTCTTCTGACTCCTGTCATTCCCGCCTCCGTGCCTTAGCGCACACTGCTTCTTTCCTTGGCGGAGTTTTCCTGCCTTTCTGAGTTCTATCTACCCTCCACGGCCCACGTCAAGCCGCACCCTCTCTGCGAAGCCTTTCTTGCACACTCCAGCCTTCCTCACTATTGGCTCCGCTCAACTTCTAACATATCTATAGTCTTATGTACATGATGATAAGGCTACTAGAAACGTCACTTAAGATAAAAAGTATAAGTTGCACTTCTCTGTTGCTCACAGGGTCTTTAACACTGAAGGGGAAATAGGGCTGATGGAACGTGGATTATTTAAAACAGACATCGGGGTCCCCGTCCAGCTCTAAGAATCCCAGTTGGGGTGAAGCGCAGTCGTGCGCCCATCCTCACCTGGCCCCCACCTGGCTCCCCTCGCTGCGCTCATCTTGAGCAGTTCCAGAGCTGCCCCCTGGGGCACTGCCTTCGAGATCCCTTATGACAAGTCCAGTGGTTCTACTGATGACGGAAGAAGGAGAACCATGCCGGGGGACACTGGTCCAGCTAGATCCAGCCACACTTCCCACCCCCCATCCTCTAGTGAGGTGGGGAGAGGCAGTGGAATGCTAGACTGCAGACTCCCCAGAACAAGTGAGAAAGGGGGAGACAGACAGAGAGAAGAAGAGGGAGGGAGAGAGAATTTCTGCAGCTTCTCGGATCATCACCCATTTGTAATCTTTTCTTCTCTTCCTGAACAAGTCTCCTCTGTGTCTCGTTATGTCTATCTCTGCCTGTTCGTTATTTATCTCCCTTTTCAAAAACCTTGAATAAAACACAGAGCAAAGTGTCTCCCTTTCCTATCAGAGAGCCGAGAAAAAAGCAGTCACAGGTCAGGGACACATTTTCAGGTTTTATTTTCATCAGCAATTTCTCCCCCCATAATTGCTATAGAAACACCAAATCCCCTCTCATCCTTTTGTGCGTGTGGACAGACTTCACTTTCGCATCCCCTCGGATGAACCTCATCCAGGCTCCGTGCTGGTACTGCATGTGTCAGTGCCTAGGGATGTACAGTTGAAAAACACCTGTCAAGTTAACGCAGGATGTGCTCTCCCGTCCCCAAATCCGACTTTCTCATCTAACTTAAGATACAGCATGGAATGTCAGAGCCAGACATGATACCGCCTGCGTGGCAGCATCAACCGCAGAGGCAGCTCTTTGGGAAGAGAGAAGCTGAGCCAGGAAAGGAGGGGCAGGGTGCTCTCTGGGGGGATGTGCCATGTGCCTCTGCACCTGGGGGTCGGCCTGGCGGAAAGGTCTGACTCTGCTTCAGAGATCCTGGGGCTCTGCACAGCCTAAAGGAAAGAGGAAGGCACTGTGAAAGCACTATCGTAGAGGCTGGAACTCAGTCTCCTCATGTAGTTGCCCATCTGTTTGCATGGATGCTGTTTGCAGGCGGAGTGAAACAGGAACTGGTCCCTGTGGGTCTATCATCTCCATTTCTGGCACAAATGCCTTAGTTCTGGAAATAAGCAAGGCCAAAAGAGGCTGTATGTGTCTTGTATGAGCAAAGGGCCTGCTGCCACTCTTTGTCAGGGACTCTGGCACCCAGGAAAAATCTTTGGGAAAATACAGGGCTAAGGACAGGTTGGTTGTTCCCAGCCACAGGGATGGAACATGGAGGGTCACATACAAAGGGCCAAAGACTCAGCCAAATGTCTTTGCAAAGGGACTTGATGAAACGGAGACTGGCTAGACTTGTAATAACCCTGACCCACGACACTCTTGGAATGTAGCTCCAGGCAATGTAGCCTGCCCAGACCCACAGAGCGAGTGAAGCATTCTAGAAAATTATCCCATAAATCCTGAAATGGGTTTTTAAAAAAAGAAAAACAAAGCAAATCAAGATGAATAAATATTAATGAATTGCCTCCTCTCTGTGGCTGGAGGAACGTGAGGCAGAGCTAATGACTCTGTCAGCAGATAACATTGACGCTGAATATTTCATGGAGCAGTGGAGGTGGACCTCAGAGATGGGGTCGCTCACCCGCGTGTGCAGCGGGCAGCACTTAGAGACCCACCAAAGCTGCAGGAGAGGGATACTTCTTTGAGCAGAAGGCTGGATTTCCTAGCCAACTTTCTGGGGCGAGTTGGCACTGGCATATGGTATACACAATAACGGCACCAATTTACTGAGCAGTGACTCCCTGCAGATGCTGTATGCATATTATTTCTACCAAGTAGCTATGACTATGCCCATCCCTGGCTGAGGAGACTGAGTACCCCACATTATGTGTCTGGTAAGTGACAAAATGAGATTCAAATCCAGGACTCTTGTCTCTAAGGTCCGATACTACCACACACTGCTGCTCAACACATTTCTCCCTTTCCCTTCCTTCCTACATATTTTCTAGTCTTTGGGCCACATCTTCCTGGCTTGGCATGAGCACCCTATTGACTTAGCGAGGGGAACAGCCTCTCACATAGTAGGTGCTCAATAAATCAATAAATGTTTGTTCCATTGCAATACATTTCCCACCAAGGGAAGAAAATGACTTTTCCCTCTTTTCACAGATATGTGGAAATTCACAAAGTAAATCCTTCCCCCAGGGTTAGATCACCTGTGCAGCGTGACCTCTCCAGAGGCAGACGCACGGGTATCATCCACCCAGTCATTATTGTTATTATTATTATATGGCTGCCAAGGCCTTGAACAGGTGATGCAGAAATGAAAGACCTGGCAGACGATAAGTGGTTCTTAAGAGACAACCCCCATTTCAGCACTATTGCTTTCAAAGCCCCCTCCCCCAGGGCCTGCCAATCACGCTCCTTCTCCCAAGCACCAAATTCACTTAAAACATTTTTTTTTAATTAACAAATGGAAGAACAAGAACAGATTTTTCTCCAGCCTTCGTCACATCTCCACCCAGTGACAGCTAAAACGTTTCACTTGTCAGTCAGCAGTAAATACCAGGTCTAAGCTTTGTACTGTACATCCCCAGAATAGATGTGGCTAATGGCCTTGACGACAGCCCCTGATTTCCAAAGCATATGTGAGAAAGAGAGAGAAGGGGAAGGCAGTGGGGGCGGGGCAGGAAGGCAGGGGGAGGCTGCAGGCGGAAGTGGATGGTGTTGCTTTTCTTTCTTTTTTGGTAGCCTCATTCTCTGTCTAATTTTGTTTTCACTTTTTTTTGCCATTGTCCCCTCAAAGCTTTACAGGTGTCCACAACAGTGAGTGCTGAGTGGTTCTAGCCCTGATTGCCAAGAAGAAAAGGGAAGAGAACGAAAAAACAGTTCTATCTTCCACTGACAGCTTGACCTGGGTGGGAGAGGACTGTCTTCATCCTTCCTCATGGACCTCCAGGGAGACCACATCCCTCTGAGACACCCTCACTCTCCGCTGTGATGCCAGCAGGTGCCACCCAGTCAAAGCGAGAACTTTTTTTTCCTGGGGCTTGGCTGTTCACATTCATGCTTTTTTCCTGGGGAGGTGGAGAGGAATTGGGCCTGCAGATCATGCCCAACTGTGAGGCTCAGACAATCTATTTGTCTAAACAAATGATGGCCATTCATTAAGCAGTGGTTGGGGCTGGCTCCTCCTTCCAATGAAAAGGGAAGGAGAAGAAAGCCAGGGAGTGATGGACAACTAGGATGTTTCATCCATGCAACAAAAAGTCATTGATATTATGCTATGTCCTAGTCACTGGTTAGGTAAATAAGACCCAGCCTCTATCCTCAAGGAGTCCAGCATCTCTGTTTGCCCTTGTTAGATCCATGGACCAGAACTGTTAATGAGCAGATGCTCCAACTCAGGTTGGAGGGACTTGAATGTTAATTTCTTGTCCCTGAACAAAGGCGAATAGGCAAAAGTCCCCCGGCTTTCTCTAAAATGAATCTCTGCTCACACCTACCACCTCACTCCATCTCCCTGCAAAGAACGTCACCTCCCACCAGCCCCTGTCACTTTCCCCTAGTCCCTAAACCAAAATAGTCCACAGCTCTCCTGGAGTATGTCTCTTTAAACTGTTTAACATTGTAAAGGTGTATGGTGTGTCACTTGCTATTCTAAGCATTTTATAGGCCTTACCTATGACATTGGTACTAGAAATACTCCATTTTATAGATCAGAAGACTGAGGCTTGTTTCTTTGATCACAAACTCAGGCCATCTAGCTGCAGAGTCCTCTAGCTTGTGTTACTGTCTCACTGAACCTGCATTGGTTCTGGTCCTGAACCCTCTCGGTGACAAACCTTTGCCTTCTTCTTTCCACAAGGTAAAATACCATCAGCTTTTTGACTCCTGTGTGCTACAGTTACAGACTGAAGAGTACAGTTATGGAGACATTTAGCTTTCTCCCTTCCGTTCTTATAGACAACTGCAACTAGACTGTGTCTGAAACAGCCTAAAAGAAGAGACCCTGAGGCTTGGGACAATTGGTGCCATCCTATGTTCTATGGTCCTTGTTGACTCATTTGTACGGTTTTTCTTGACCTTTATTATGAGCATAGTATTAGTGACGTCAAACACCTTAGGAAGAGATGACAGGTTTCCCAACACTCTAGAAACTCATGGAACAGTGTTTCTACAGACAAATTGACATTCCACAGGCAGCCAACTCATGAAGGGTTTATTTTTCAGGGTGATGATAAAGTTGCTGTTTCTAAAGCCTTCATCACTAGCTTGCACCTTGATTCTCTCCAGAACATCAACCTTAATTTAAAGGCCCATCAAAGATCTGTGAAGGCCTGAATCTTTCCCTTCCAGCTGGTCAGAGATATTGGCATATTAATCTATTTAGTAATTATGTGAACAAGCTCTGACCGTGTGTTATTGAAAATTAAACTATCAAAATGTGTCCAATCAAATCGCTCAATTTCTCAATCCCATCATGTCACTGAATTCAACACCAAGATTAATTATGAAGCAATGCGCTGGGTTCGCCAGATGTTGTGCTGACTCCAGTCAAGGTACATCTGTTTCTCACCTACCATTGCTGCAGACTCAGCTGCTGATTCCACAGTCACTGGTCTGGTTCAGGGTTACATTAGCCTAAACATGCCTGGTATCAACTTAGTCAAATTCTCTTACATCTCCTGCTCCTTGCACCTGTGGTCCATGGCCACTGTTGGCAAATGATCTGTCCCAAGGGAGGCACAAAGAATGAGAACTGCCATCCAGCTTTGAGATACAGGAAGAGAAACTGCTGCTTTGATAGGGAATTAAAGTTACAGGGATGGAGAAGCCAGAGTCTCTGATCTTTTCCCTCATGGCACACTTTCTTTGTAAACTGCTTTCCCTCCTGGCTAGGCAGGGTCACCACCTCTTATGTAAACACCACCCAGCCAGAGTGCCCAGGGTACCATGGAAAGAGCAGAACCTAGGTGTTACACATTATTAGATCTTATCCTGGCTCCCTGCCACTTACTGGATGTACAACCAAAGGCAAATCAGTTTCACCATTTCTGAGCTTTGTGAGTGGTAAAATGAGATGGTAAAAATACTTTTCTTACAGAGTTATTAGGATTGTGAAAGAGAGTACAAAAGTGCTTGGCATTTTCTGTAGTGATTAAACACTGAGGTCCTTGAGTCAGACCATCCAGAGTTCAATTCTTGTTCTACACTCTACCAATTATTAAGTGGATGACTTTGAACAAGAAACCTAACCTTCCCAGACCTAATTTTCCTCTTCTGTAAAATGGAAAGATATTAAGATCTATCTTGTAGATAAGATTAAATTACATAATTCATGTAAATACTATGTAGAATGCCTGGAAAATAACAAACTTTAAACAAGTATTCAGGAATGTTACTATTTTCACGGAATGTGTAGTTGGCATTGCAGAAAATATTAGTTTCCTTTTCAACTCTCATCTTTCTTTGCCCCGCCTCAGAGTTGAAGATGTCTTAGGAGTCATATAATCCAATCCCTTATGTTACACAGACACCCACTCCTTTTATAATAAAACAAGAAGAAGATTTTGTAATTATCTTTTGTTTTACTGGATACGTTGGATGCAAGCATGGGAATGTGAGCTAATATCAATTGCTCAGCATAATGGAGAAAGAAATTAAGGCCATCACAATGGTAAGGTCAAGAGTAAGGGAGTGAAGAACAGAGAGCAGTGCAAAGGAGAATGGAGAAGGAAAGACAGCAGGACAAAGTTCTACAAAATGACCCTCTTCTCAATGACCACTTAAAATATTAGTGAAGTCCTACTAAAAGTTTGAACATGAGTTGATTTCTTATGGAAGCTAGTAAAATAATTGATTTTTGTTGATGTGATATAGAGGAGAAATTGGTTTTGTGGGTAAAGGAATTAAAGATATAGATGGCCAAAATATGAAAACCTCCAATGGATTATTCAAGATATTCCAAGTAATTATGTGGTTAAAATAATGCAGAGTCTTAAAACAACAAAGGTTGACTTCAACTTCTATATGAGATATAGAAAATCACAAGATGATATTGCTATCACTCTAATAAAAAGAACAAGCTGGATAAGCTACGTAATCATAATTGTTTAAGCCAGTCAAAGAGCCAAAGATGGACCGAAAAAACTAATGAACTAAAATTCAGAAAATCCATAGCCCTCCTAGGAAAGAGGAGATCCGTCATGGTTTTCATCATTACAGAATAATGGAGGAGGGAAGAAGACACAATAGACATGTATAAGACGAAAAACAGGTAAAACTTCAATGAATTTGTAAGGATTAAAATCAGATAAGAATAATGGTTTAGACTCTATAGGAGCCATAGAAGTAAAAAATCTGATCTTACTCCCTAACTTTTCTTCCATTGACTTTTATTAAGGTTCATGTAGACTACTGGGAGTAAGGACAAGAAAGCTGTGGAAGTCTCCTTGAAATGCAGATACGTAGAATCAACTGAAACCTAAAGAGCAGAAGAATTGAGATAAATCCTCCAATGATTCAGATCCCAAGCCCTGCTAAAAGGAAAATTCTAATTCTGCCTTCAAATCAATTGAAACCTGTGAGAAACTGAATCTAATGAAAGTAACAACCAAGTCCTGATTTAGCTCAACTACAGACTGAATCGACTCAAGCCCACAAACCAAATGCCTGACAGAAAAAAGATGTCCTATTCCTTAAGTAAACATTATTTATTTCAACTTCTACTGTATTTTTATTCATAACATTTGACATTCAATCAAAAACCATGAGAGAAGTGTCAAAGTTGTGAAAGAAAAGGAAAGACTTAGGAACTTTGCCAGATGGGAGGAGACTAGGAGACATAACAACTAAATGCAATGTGGTGTTGGATCCTGGAACAGAAAAACAATATTAATAAAAAAAAAACTAGGGAAACCTGAGCAAAGATTATAGTATAACGAATAGTACTGTATCAGTGTTAATTCCTTAGTTTTGATCATTTTACTGTATGGTTACTTAGGATACTAACATTAGGGAAATCTGGATGAAGGTGTACACTAAAACTCTCTATAATATTGCAACTCTCTGCAAGTTTTAAATTATTTCAAGATTAAAAATTAAAAGGAATCTCTGTGAGATACATAGAAAACTGGAAGATAAGACCTATTATCAAAAGAGTAAAGAGTCGATAGAGTCACAGAGGTGGTCTAGATATTGAAATTATGAGAGAGGAACTTTAGAAGAACTACGACCAATGTTACACGATTGCATGGAAAATGTGGACAACATGAAAGTACAGAGGGGGAAACTCATTGCGGGCATTTCTACTTTCTATGAAAAAAAAGCCTAATCAAAATGTTAGGAATGAAAAGTATAATAGAAGATATGAAGAATTCTTTCAATGGGCAATCAACAAGACCAAGGAAAAGAATCAATGAACTCAATAAGAAGTCAGTAGAAATTATCCAATATGAAACATAAAGAGAAAAAAAAGATTGTAAACCAAAAGAACAGAGGATCTGATCTCAGTGGAAAATTAATAAATGAACTTAACATGTAATTAGAGCCCCAGAAGGAAAAGAAAGAATGAGGCAGAAGAAATGTTTGAAGAGACTGAAAATTTCCAAAATGAATGAAAGACAAAAAACATAATTACAAGTAGCTTAGTGAACCCAAGCAGAATAAAAACAAAGAAAACCACATTTAATCACACTTGGAAGCAGACAGAAAATAAGACATATTACATACAGAAGGAGAAAATAAGAATGAGAACTGCCCTCTCATCTGAAATAAGTCATTGTGTTGTGCACATCAGGCCAGAAGATGATGTAATAACACTTTAGAGTACTGAAAGGAAAAAAATAAATAAAATAAAACTATCAATCTAGAATTCCATACCCACAGAAAATATCCTTCAAAAAATATAGGTAAAATAAAGATAAGTTCCAATAGACAAACACTTACATAATTTGGCTTCAGCAGATGTGCATGATGAAAAATAATTCTTAAAAATGGTTTAAGTCGAAGGGAAATGGCACCAGAATAAAACCTGATTTCTCAAGAAGGAATAAAAAACACTAGAAATGGCAGATATGACAGTATATCAAGTGGTTGGATATTTATAGTAAAAATTATAACAATATAATGTGGGATTTTAAGCTATATAAAAGTAAAACATATGACAAAGAGAGCACAAAAGGCAGAGGGATGGTAATTGAAAGTAAATTGTTCCAAGGTTTTTACATTGTATAAGAAGTAGTAGAATATTTTTTAAAGATAGACTCAGATACACAAAAAAGATGTATTATAATATCTTAGGCTATCATATATTCATATACACAAATAATATACCAAAACTCATAATGTAAAAGTTAATGGAGGAGATAAAATGGAATACTAAAAAGTCACTTTAGTTATAAAAATAACTAGGAAATGGAGAATTGAATAACAGAAAAGTATAAGAAACAAATTTTAAAAACACAAATTGACAGACAAATACAAACATAACAATAAATTACATTTAAATGGACTAAACACTCCAATTAAAATGTAGAGATTGCCAGACTGTAATAAAGCAAAACTAAACCATGTGCTAATTATAAGTAGTACACTTTAAACATAGAGACAGGTTAAAAGTAAAAACTGGGAAAATCTATATCATTTGTGATGGACAGACTCTAAGGCGTCTGTCTCTCATGATCCCTGATCCTGATATTTATACTCCTGTGTAATCAAAACTGAGTCCCTCACTTTAACATGATATCAGTAACTGAATTCTCCTAATAACCACAAGAGCTTGGAAGTGGATCCTTCCTCAGTCAAGCCTTGAGATGAGAGCCCAGCGCTGACCAATAATAGTGATTGTAACTTTGCAGAGAATTAATCTAAGCCATGGCCAGACTCTTGACCCACAGAAACTGAAAAATCAATGTGTTTTGTTTTGTCACTAACTATGTGGTAATATCATTGTGCAGCAATAGAAAGCTAACATACCATGCAAATACTAAGCGTATGAAAACAGGTGGGACTTTATTAATATCAGACAAAGTAGTTTCAAGTTGAAGAGAATTACTAGAAACAGAAAAAAAAAGTGTCTTTTTCTAGATAAAAGGGTCAATTTACAGGATCAATATTTTCTTTGTTTTTGTTTTATTGAGATATAATTGACATATAGCACTGTACATTTAACGTGTACAGTATAATGACGGGACATAAATATATTGTGAAATGATTACCACAATAAGTTTATTCAACATCTATCACCTCATATAGTTACAAAAATAAGTATTTCTTTGTTATGAGAACTTTTAGGATCAACTCTCTCGGCAACTTTCAAATATATGCAGGGTCCATTTACTATAAAACACAATTGTAAATGTGTATATGCCTAATAACAAATCTTGGAAATAACATGAAACAAAAAATTGACAGAATTATGTCAAAATAGACAAATCCACAATCCTAATTAGAAATTTTTACTTTTTCTCAGTAATTAATTGAACAAGCAGCCAAAATAACCAGTGAATAATTCTATACCAGTGAAAACATCTTTTTAAAATGAATACAAAATAGGATTTTTAAGGCAAACCGAAACAGAGAATGCATGGGAAGCAGAACTGCACTACAGAAATGTAAAGGAATTTCTTCCACAGAAGGATCATGATAGCAAATGGGAACTTTGGATTTGCACAAATAAATGAAGATGAAAGACTGCATTTTCTCATTTCAATCATTTTAAAAGAAAATTTATGGTCTGAAGCAATTGACATAGCTGAGTACTCAATAACTGTTAGCTGCTAGTGATAGTAATTATAATGGGATTTGCAGCCATTTCAGGCAACTGGGAAAATTGCTTACAGTTGGTATAAGGCAAGGAGGAAAGCCCCACAGCAGGCAGACATTTGGCCCATCAGTAGGTGCCTGTGAACTTGGGAATTGGTATCATTTGCTGAAAAAGCTCTAGCAACCCTTCCTCTCTCGTCACTTAGGCAACAGTAACATGTCTTTTCTGATGCTTCACAAAATATTCAAGTTTTGTTTTCTCACATCTTTACACAGCTATATATATTAGTTTTTTTTTTTTGTTGTTATTTTTGCAACAGTTGGAATTCTCAAGGCCCAAAGAGATATTTAGAAAACAAAAGAACATGAAACCAGATGACGGCCCTACCATTATTGACCTATGTGGTCTTGAGCAAATTACTTAATCTTCTCCCCATTTCCTCCTCTGTAAAATGGGTTAATAAAATCCATATTTTACACAAGGTTGTTGAGAGGATTAAATGAGCTAATTTATGTGAAGATATAGTATAATATCCAGCTAGAGTATGTGCTCAGTTTGAGTTTTGTGTTCCTAACTTCCTAAGAGCTATAAGGATATTTTTAGGCATCTCAGAGAGTATGGTGTTCCTTGGGATAGGGAGGTGCACTATGGACCTCTTTTCACAGCCAGAAGCAGTATGGCCTGATGGCTCATGTAACTGAATGGGCACAACTGCCTTTCCCAACTCAGTGAACTAACCTTTGTCTCCTCTGGGACAAAAATGGGAAGCTCAGGCCCTGCGCATTTCAAATCCTCAGCCTGATCAATCAACAGTAGTTAATGAAGAAACAGCAATGACCATAATAACCATAGAGAAAATCTAAGTCAGACTTGCAAATAAAAGTAAAATCTACAAGTCCATATTTTAAAAACCTTTATTCATTCATTCACTCATTCATTCATTTATTCAACTTCTATATCCATTTATTTAATAAACATTTATCAAGGATCAACTAAATGTCAGGTATTTAAGCATAAAATCAATGAAATTGATATCCCTTTCTATTTCATGGTAACAAAATATTATTTATGGCAGCAAGTGATGAGAAGTTCCTTACACATGGTCAACCAAATTCCTGGAAGCCTTGGTTGGAACTAGAAACAAGGCCCAGATTAAACCCCTGCCTTCAGAAGTTGGAACACAGCTGAGGAATGAATTAGTCTAGGCAATGTTTTCAGCAGGTGATCTGCTTGATTCATTAGGGGTACTGTCTGGTTCATTAACCAATATACCTGGTTCAGTGGACAATACATCAGATTAAACATTCGAAGCATTATTTCTTTTAAAAAATGGAGCCCTTTCTACCCCCGACCTGCACCCCCCACAGTAGCGGGAAATGTAACTGCTCAGAGCAACTTCGTTTACTTCTGTGTTCTTCTTCTCCCCCCTTAATGCCTGTGAGTGCATCCTGAGGGACCGCGTGCAGGTGTGTGATGCATACTGTGCAGATACGGGTAGAAATCTGGATTTGGCTATTTCAATAAATCACTCATCCAGGGTGGTTCTGAATTCTCTCCAAAAAAAAAGGGGGCCCTCGATTTACTATGTAGTCAGAATGAGGCTGTTTTTAGCCTGCTGAGATTCACAGCTATGAAATCGTTGTTTGCAAATCAGCTCTCTTTTCAACAATGCTGGGTGTGGGGAGAAAACAGCAATTCTCTGGTCTCTTCTCACCCTCAGTCTCCTCCCTCCACATGGGGGGATGGGATCCCTGGAGGAGAAACAGTTGTTCCCTTGGTAATATTCTTATCACAACTAGGAACAAACAGTACCTGGAGCCATACAAGTTCAGGCTCATGAATGCACAAGCCTGAATTTTGGATTGCTTTGCATCGGGGAGGGAGAACTAGAAGGTATCAGAATCCCCTGGAGGGATTGTTAAAACATGGATTTCTGGTGTTCTGATATATGGAAGAGAAGATGTGATTTTCAATTACCAATTTCTGTGGTGTAAATACTCCCAAAATAGTCAATTTCAAGGCAGTGAAATTGAGAAGAGATACACAATCTGCTCTCAAGCTTATACCACCTAGCTCCAGCACCACTTCTTCTAACTTGGCAGATCTATGGTGGGGCCTGAGGATATGTACTTCCAACAGATTCCGGGTGGTGAAGATGCTGCTAATGTACGATTATTAGGTGCTAGGTATTATGGGAACTTCCTCTGGTTTTGGAAGCTTTGTCACTCTCCATACCCTCCCTCTCTTAGGACCTCATCTTCCTTTTCCCCATCATATCTTTAAGACTATTGGAAAGAACTCTTAACCATGGGGACATGACTCTGGATTGTAACCTTTGGGAAAGTGAAATATAGCAGTTTTCCAAAAGGAAGCCACCTATGCTGCTGTCATTCATTTGCACCTCTCCTTTTTCTTAGCATGACTGCAAAGAGCCAGATCTTATTTACCCTTTTGTTCCTTGCCTAGCACAGTACCAGTAAAGATCCACTGAACTGAAATGAGCATGGTATACTGGACCACAACCACAAAATACAGATCTCACAGTTTCTGTAACTTATTCCATCTTTAAACTATCTGCCTATCCATCTATTTATTAGTTCATTCATTTGTGCATTGGGATATTTGAATCCTTAACTATATGCAGGTCACCAGATACTAGGGATATAGTGGTGAGTGTAATAGGTACAATATTTGAGCTTATAATGTAGTAAGGAAGACAAATATTAAATACCAATTAGATTTGCAGTGAGTGCTTCAAAGAAAAAGCCCAGGATGCTATGTGGGCATCCAATAGTTGAGAAGGCAAGAAAGGATTCTTTGAGGAAGGAAGGTTAAATTGAGACCTAGAGGATGGGAAAGTTTCCCATTGAGAGAAGACAGGAGTGGCAGGTGTGGGAAGGGAAGAAGTATTCTAGAGAAACAGGAGCAGAGAGGTAGGGAGTATGGCACAAGATGAGGCTGGAGGGAGGGGTGGGTTCTGGACATGATTCTAAGAGCAGGGGGATCCAAGAAAGGACCACAAGCAAATGAGTGCCAAATCATATCTGGCCTGAGGAAATGCTGCTTTTGAGTGTGGTGCAGCCCACACACTTGTGTGTTTTTCTCTGAGTCACAAACACAGACAACTGCCCTGATAGGCAAGATTATGGCTGAGCTTGTTCTTGACTCTCTCTGGGTCAGTCTTACCACTCTGCATTATCCTCTAGACATAATACTCTTGTCATCCAATGCAACTGCAAACTATTTAAGGTTGAGGATGCCGTCTTCATTTCTTCTATTGTTCGTCATGCCTGTGGTGGTTCTGGGTACCTGCTGGGTCACTGGTAAACGAGATACCGAAAGAGCGCTTGACTCAATGAAAGGAGACCAGGCTTCCAGACCACATCTGCCACTTACCAGCTGTGAGACCTCTGAGGTTAGGCATGGGACCTTTCTGAGCTTCAGTTTTCTGGTGTATAAAAAGGAAAGCTACATGCATGTTATAAAGTTTTGTGAAAAGATTGAATAAGATATCAAAGGCAAAAATTCTAGAATGCTATGCACATGTGAGATGGCACAGTTAATGACAGATAGAGTGGGTAGGGTCAATGGGCCCAGTCTTCTCTCAATATACCCCTCTACTTACCTTCTTGTTTAGAATTGCCCACCCATCAGGCTGTCATTTTAGATTTACCTCACAATCTGCGGGCTGCCAGGGATGACAGACTTGGGAGCCCAGGAAATCACTCGTTCCTTTAAAGTTCTTCTCACAACTTACATTTGTCTATCTCTGATCTCCAAGGTGCTTTCTTGTCAACATCTCTCATATGTGAATGCCACTTTATGTTTCTGCAGTGGAAGGGGAGTACTGTGGCTTAGGGAAGTGTTTTTCAAACCGAAATTCATGAATCATTCACATCAAAATTACCCAGGCACTTATAAAACCTGCAAATGTGTGGACCCTACGCCAGGTCTACTAGATCAAAATCTTCTCAGTGCTCAAGACTCCCAACTCTGCCATGGTGGATAGAAGCTCATATTCTGAGCTCACCCACACTCAGTCTCCACCTTTGATTACAGATTATATTAATCTCTGCCTCAGATAGGGAAGGTGAGGGTTAAATGAGATAAAGTATGTGTGGTGCTTAAAACAGCTCTTGGCACTTAGAAAGCACTTGATAAATAGTCGCATTTATTATGTCACCCTGGCCTCTCAGCCACCCTGTGCGTGGGCGGATGGGGAGCTGACGTCTAGAAAAGCAAAATGAGTTACCAGAGGTCACACAGCTAATTAGCATCCAGGCGGGACTAACACCCAGAATGCCTAACTCCTAATCCAGCACTATTTCTGCTACAACAGGCTGCCTCCTGTAAACCCTGAAGTTTCCTAAATGCTTCTCTTCCATGTCCTCATCTGTAGGTGGCTGAGTAGAGCTCTACATAGCTCCCTTTCATTAGTAATTTCTCTGGATGTTTCTTTGTAGCTCGCAAACCGATAACCAGCTCAAGCTCAGTTGACCTCTAGAATCCCTTCAGATATAATTGAGTTTGCATTATCTGACAGGTAGCCTATTTGATAGCATTTAGGTAAATTACAGAGCCTCCACACCTGACCTAGACTATTTGTCCCAGGGCTCCGAATCTTTTGCCTTGTTCACCATGCACCTTCCTTACCTCCCCTTTCTCAAACAGACCCTGACACTTCTGTTCAGGGATACACTGCTGATATTGGTGTTGATTTAATGCAAAGCACGCAAGAATACAAAACCCACACCACTCCCCTCCCAGATCCTAGCCCTGCCTTTTTGAGACTGGGGAAGATTTAATTTAGATAGAGATGATTTCTAGCGATATGGATGTTCCAGCCTACCCTTGAAGAACAAACAGGCAAGAGCCTTTTAGAGCCAGACACTGGAACACAGCCACATGGTCTCCACAAGCCAGAATTCTGCTGCTGATTTCTTCCATCTCTTGTGAAGAATTAAGGAATACCTGTGTTAAGACACCCTTGAAGACCCCTCAAGCTACTCTTTATTCACTGCCCACCCACCTAAAGGTGGAGAGGAGGAAGCAAGTGTTTCTTGAGTTAGCTGTTTGCTTCCCTAGAGGTTATACCTCTCTACTACTGTCCCCTTCACACACATCTGCTCTTCCCTACTCCCTCCCCCTATAACCCAGACACAAGAAAATATGATTGGGCAAGTCCTCTCAAGGTCTCAGGTTGCCTGTTTATAAAATGAGGGTGCTAACCTGAATGATTTTAAAGATATTTTCTACCTCTAACATGCTGTGGTTCTCTAGCTTACTCATACTTAGCCATTCCCAGGCATTGGGCCAGGTACAGCTATCAGCCACTATGTACTGCAGCATCTTCAGGATACTTTATAGCAGAGGCTCTCAAGCTTTTTCCACTCATGGCACCTTTCAAGGCTTAGTAAGTTTCTTCGCAGTACCCGTAGGCCCAAAGAAATACTTAGCAGATCTATTTATTAAATATGTATTTACTAAATGTGAACTAAATGAATTAAAAATGCTCGAAGCTAGACTACCACAAGCCACCATTTTACAGTGTCTAATAAACGTTGAGCATTACTGTATTTGCCTAGATATTTGGAAATATCGTGTGATATCTCTGTGAGTTTACTGAAGCCCCCTAGGGCATCTTGGCACAGAGTTTGGAAATTCGAGCTCTATAGTCTTCTATCCTAAACTCACATCTAAACATCCTGCTCCTTACAGCTTCCAAGAGAATCTAGGTGCGGACTCAATGTATTACTGACCACTCTGACCTCTCAGGAGCCAGCCACCTTTAGAAACTTTAGAAAGTTTCTTGGGGCAGTCTGGTTTGAAAACTAATACTTTCCACACCTTCTTTCATTGCCCAGACTCAGAAACATCAGAACATAGCTTATACTTTGACCATTTAGACACTGATTGTGTTTCCCAACTGTTTCTGTATATAAGTTAAATCCAAAACATACTAGTGACAGAGGAAAAGAAAAGAAAAGGAGGCCGTGGTGGGCGTTATTCAGGTCAGCTGCATATATGACCTGGATGACCTGAGTAGTGGTTTAGCCTTACATTTCATGTGCAACAATGGACACAGTCAAGATAAAACAAGATGTTGAAAATATTTTAAGTGCTTATTGAGCCTGGTCATGTGCCTGGCACTGTGCTAAGATTTTTGTACTCATAGTCTATGCTCACAAGAGCTCTAGAATGTACATACTATTGTATTCCCACCAGTGAAGAAACCAGGGCTCAGAGCAGTTACATGGAAGCAGGGACACCAAGACTTGAACTCATGTCTTTCTGACTGCAGAGACCCAACTTTTAGCTATTTACGCTGTCTCTTCGAAAGTATAATTTCCCCTCTGCCTCTCAAGGATGCCAAATGACCAAATTGGCAGGGACATTTAGGAATTTTACCTCAGAGTACCTTAGCAAACCTATGATCCTCAGGCCATGTTTTTCTAGACCTAAGCCCACTTTCTCCTCTAGCTCCAAAAAAAAAAAACGAACATTTTTATTTTCCACTCATTTCATCTCTCCATTTCCTGTGGATCTGTACCCTTTCCAGTGGCTGCAAAGATGTTTCCACACCTTGTCTACATTACCCATCGGCGATACTAAGAATGATCTCCTCTCTTGGTCACCTACTCATATGGTAACTAGAAAGGAAAGAGTTCCAAGTGTCCTTTCAGCAGAAAAGGCAAAAGATATAAAAGAAAAAGAAATGGCATTTGCCTAGCATAGAGGATGGATCATTTAGAGGCCATTTCTTTAAGTTATAGGGAATCTATTATGCCAGGCTTGTGGACATTTATTTCTTCCTCTTGCCAGTGCGGGTCCTAGAAGCCCAGTTCTATCTATAAAGCAAATGTCAGGGAGACTATATAACTCTCCCCTCCACGACCAGCCATTAATGCAGGTAGTGAAGCAGTAATGCCTTGAATTAGCTGATGGCTTCTCTCTACATTTTCTCTGAAATTCTCTTTTTTGACAACCTAAATGAATTAAGATTTTGGGGGTGAGGCAAAAGGAAATCCTAGTGAGAAGGAGGAGCCTGCCTCATATATGGTGGCAATTCTGGCTCAGCCCTCACCCAATTGTCTCAGAATCCAACCTGTGATGATAAGTCTCATTCTGCTCAGAACTAAGTGTGTATTTTTGGTTTCATGCTGCTCCTTTTCCTCCTCTTCCTTTTTTTTTTCTCATTGAGGTATAATTCATTTTTAGCGGGCCCATTCTATGGTATGACAGTTGTGTAATTGCAACCACAGTCAAGATAAACATTTTCATAGGAACAAAAAATTCTCCCATCCCCCTCTGTAGTCAACCCCTCACCCCACCTCAGGCCCACCAAATACTACTCTGTTCTCTGTCCCTGTAGGTTTACCTTTCCCATAACATCAAATAATTAGAATTATTCTGTATGTAACTTTTAAATTTTAACTTCTTTCTCTTAGCACTTGAGATTCATCCATGTTACTGCATGTGTCAGTAGTTCGTTCCTTTCTGTACCGGATAGTAATGTAGTGCATGCATGTACCATAGTCTTTCTATTCACCAATTCAAGGGAGTTTGGCTCATTTCAAGTTTGAGGGGGTTATGAATAAAGCTGCTATAAATGTTCAAATACAAATTTTTGTATTAACCTAAGTTTTCATTTTTCTTAGGTAAATACCTAAGAGTGGGCTTGCTGGGTCCTATGCTAAGAGTATGTTTACTTTCATAAGAAGTTGCAAAACTGTTTTCCATAATAGTTATATCCGTTTGCATTGTGCGTTCCTGTTGCTTTGCATCCTTACTGGCACTTGGAATTGTTAGTTTTGTCCCCATTTTAGACTTTAATTATTCTATAATTGTGTAGCATTCAGCTGTGGTTTTAACTTGCATTTTCCCTAATGTTTTAAGGGACTAACAGCGTTAAGCATCTTATCTCTTTATTTACTATATGCATAACTTGTTGGTAAAGTTTTAAATCTTTTACCCACTTTCTTTTAGGGCTGGTTTGTTTTCTTACTATTGAGTTTGGAAAGCTTTTATGTGTTTTGATTCAAAACCTTTGCGTTTTGCAAATATTTTCTCCTATTCTGTGGCTTATGTTTTCATTCTTTAAACAATATCTCTTGAAGAACAGAAGTTTTCAACTTTTAAAAGGTCCAATTTATCAATGTGTTCTTTCATAGATCATGTTTTTGATGCCATTTTTAAGGAATCTTTGTTTAACCCAAGGTCACAAAGATTTTCTCCTATGTTTCTTCTGGAAGTTTTATAGTTTTAAATTATGTACTTAAGTCTATGGTCCATTTTTAGTTTCATGCTTCTTTTTTAATTGGTTTTCTTTTAAAGACACAGATGCCGAAGGCAGAAAGAGATTTGACTTAACCCTGTAAGGAGTCGATCTATGACAATCAGCTCTTCACTGCAGAGAAAGCCATTACCAAGATACAGTGGTTAAACCTTAGGCTCTGACATCAGAGGCCTTGAGTTTGAATCAGTTTTCCATATCCTAAGTTGTAACATAGGGTGATTATTTATAAATAATCTGATCCTCAATTAAATAAATTATCAATCAGCGAGCCAATATTACAGCAAGGACTATAGCATTGTCTCTAAGGGACAAGAACGTTCAGCTGGGGAACCTATTCTAAATAGTCCAGGAAAGGTGACCAGAGTGGTTTATCACTAAATACTAGAAAAAACAACAAGGTTATAAGATCAAGCCATTTGTATCCCCCATACTGACTGTGACCAACTTTCTGCCCGAGCTCTCACCGCTCTCCCTGAATCTGAGTCGATCTGGACTAATGGCTCCCTTACATTCTTCGTGCTGCTCAAATACACACTCACTTAGATGTGCCACTGCTTTATCAGTTCACCACCTCCCCAGGCTCTCCATCTCCTCAATTCTTATTTTCAAGGCGTACCTACCAGCTTTTGTCTTTCTTCCATCAAAGACACCACATCATGATCCAGAAGGGAAGACTTACAAATTCACAGCTTGATATGACCAAAAATGTTTATCTTTCATGTCCCCAGCCTCCAAGCAGACCTGTTCTAAAATCTTCTGGGAGACAGATATTCAACTATTTAGATGAGAGGCACTGCGGCATGCTAGATGGGGCTTAAAGCACATGGATTTTCGACTTGGACTTGGGTCCAAATTGTTATTCTGGCCCTTATTGTGCTAACCTGGGCAATATACTTAACTGTGTGGCCTGTTTCCAATCTCAAAATGAAGAGTATTAAAATCTTTACTTGGTTTTATGAGCCTTAAATGATATAACAACTGTATGTGAAATATCTGGTACATTGTGGCAACTTTCCTGATTATGATGATGAAGTTTGTTCAGCCTTCCTCAGCAACTGTTTCCAAGATATGCAACTCTCATTCAGAGGAACTTCTTTTTTATTTCTTATCAAAACTCCCCCTGCTGCTAACCCAACTCTTTTCTGATGATCATATCTAGTCAATGGCCCTCAGATGATCAGATAAGAGTTGAGAACATCCTAATGCCTTTTGAATTCTTTGAAAAGTACATGTGTATGTATAATGCAATCCACTTGTGAAGAACTCGTTGCAGATCAATTACTGTAAATGCCCTAAACAGCTTCAATTGATTGCCATGTGTGATCTGAAGTTCTGATTAATAGAGACTTTGTTTAAAAAGGAAAGCATTTCTAGGAAAGAGAAGAAAACATCACTGTCTACTCTTGCCAATATTCTGAATTATGAGACCGCAAAATGGTCTCCACCAGCAACTCCCAGAAGTAGCATCCAGCTACTTCCAGAACAAGTCTCTACTTGGGTGAATACATCTCTTATTTGTTGGGATGCTTGGGGAGAATCAGCTGGAATCATCTCATTCCAGCATAAATTTTTCCCAGGTTGCCTAGGCTGAAAGTGCTATTTTGTATTCCTGGGTGAGGGCTATCTCATGTATCTTAATCCTGTGCTGCCCCAGTGACTCACCACAGCTCTTGGGAGCTTGGCTTTGAATACCCTTGACTTTGAGGTTACAAACATTAATCCTTCTATGCCGCTTTACCTTCATTTCTGGAGCACTCGTGTGCATATCTAACTCGTGCATGCACATGAGTATTCATTTGCCTGGAGTCTTAAAATTGCTAATGTGAAGCTGGGTTAGAATTCTACAGACCAGACTCTGACCTCAAATATTAATCATGCCAGGCTAGCAGAGTAAAGCCGTGGCCATTGTAGGGAGTAGGCGTACACTCGCCCTGAAGCACTGCAAGGCAAACTGATCACAATCAAACCCCTATTTTAAAACATTTCACTCACCAGCAGGCTGCTCCTCTTTCCCAGGTGTACATCTTGTTTTCGATTAGACAGAAGCAGTGATCTGATCAACTTTTCAATTGAACAAGAAACAAAACAAGGCATGGCCAATTCACATCATGTTTCTTGAATGGTTTTTGATAGAAATTTATTTCTCTGAATTCTATTCTTGTTTATTTAACATGATTTCAAAGATGCTTTTCCTGTCTCTGTCTTCTTCACCTTTACCAACATTTCCTGCCTTGGAACACTTTTTTATATGCTGAAGAACTATTTAAAAATTGGATCTGAAGTTCAACACTTCGGAGAGTTGTCTCTTACTGACTGTGGACAGCCCTTGGCCAGAGGTCTCAGAGGAGTCTCTCTGGAGTACACCTTCTCTGCCAGGGCATGCCACATACATGCCCTGAACCAGGCCAGCATCAGCCAGCTTCTGGCTTGGGAGCAGCAGTCACAGTGTGGTCACTCTGCTCAGGGGGCCTGTGCCAATATGACTCATTTCCTTGACAATTTGTCCCTTACTGGATATTAAGCCCCTTCATTATGTCAAGTTCTGTGCTAGATACTTTCATTTGTGACAGTACATTTGATCACATTTAGTTCTTACAACTGTCATGACAATATCCCCATTCCTATTCCAGGCATGAAGATGACTGCCTTTAAGTTACCATCAAATTTTCTTCCAGGAAAATAGGGTTTATACACAGGACAATGTCTCCTTCACTGGGGAAAAAGATGACCATACAGGCTAATTGGTGCAACACCTTAAACTGTCAAAAAGAAAAGAAAAAAAAACAAAAAACACTGAAGCCCAGAGGGACTATGTGACTTACCTGAGGTCACACAGCTATTGAATGGGCAGATCTGTGACTTGGGTTTGTGTCTTGCTGATTCTATGTATTGTACTAGTACTGCATGCACCATACTGGATACCTTGCCCAGTCAAGGAGATGAAGACACTAAAGTTAGAAGTCAAAAGAATAAAGCTAAAACCATGCTACCCGCTCCTGGAGGAAGTTGCTGTTTCGATACTAATAAAAAGATGTCCAGGTCCTAATACATCTTATGCCCTTAATGTGGTCTCTCCACTACTTCCTAAACTCTTTATGGTTTCTTTTACCTATTTACTGACTAATTTTAGATTCTTTTGTCAGGAATACGGAGAAGACAAAACAACAAAGTACCCTCAACTGCAATGTAAAATATGAATGACTCTGAGCTTTTCTTTAGGTTTTCAGCCTCTTCCCTAGCTGAGCTATGAGATATCTCCAGTTACCATATTATGTGTTTATTTATTTCTTCAACAAATATCAAGCACTGTTTCATTAGATGTTGGGGATATAACCATAAACAAAATTTATCAAAACAAAAGCAAAACAAACAAACAAACAAACAAACAAAACTCCTGCTTGCTTTGTTGGATAAATAAGGAGATAAAAATAATAGGTCAGGTTATGACAAGCACAATGAGAAAATAAAAGTGGTGAAGAAAGATCCACAATGTAGTCAACAGAGAAAGAAGCTACCCATGCACTGGGACCCTGTCCAACTTCTGTCTACCTGTTTGTGCTCCTCATTGGCTGCCATCTTCTCCAGATTGCTCTGGGCCTTAGCCAGCGGTATCTCAGCTCAGAGATCTTCATCTCTAAGAGGATGTCACTGAACTCAGCCGTGTCTACACTCCTGGACCCAGGTGTCCAACTGCTCCCCAGCATCCCTCCTTCTTCCTGGTGTCCATTTTCTTGCTCTTGCTTCCAGTATCTCTTACTCTACTCTAACCCTTACACGCTCCTACATATATAGCCCTATACATAATTCTCCCTGGTTCCAAGTCGTCCTGGCTTTGCCTTCTATTTCATGCCCCAAGCCTACCTCCTTGAATTTGATGGTCCCCAAACTCCTCAGGAAGGGGCTTCTCTTCTGTTTTTTCCACACCAAAGCAGTAGAAGTCCATCAGAAGCCTGTGACTGGTACTCACACGAAGTTTGCTCTAGCATCTGCCTCCAGTATCTAAATGGAAAAGATTATTTCCAAATATCTTAAAGCAAAGAAATAGCCATTTCATGTGTGTGCACATACTGGTGGGGCTTTTGTAAAGTCTTCATCCGAAAAACTATGAGTCAGCTTTGAATTTAGTCTTCACAATGCTTTGTTGCCCCATAAGTTGAAATTCACCCATGGAGATGGGGCTGCTTTGTTGTTTTAGCCATATGCCTAATGTGTTCTGAATTTCTTTAAGTCATACCCCTCAACAATATCTTACCACAACCAAGGTCTTCAGGTTAATTATATCTTCTTAAATTTAAAGTAATTTTCTTTCATAATCCAGTTCAAATATGTATCCCTGAGAATAAGAATGCTGGCCTCCCTCACCTGGATATGTCGCATAAGTAGATACCTAAATGGCTTTTTAAATGCACTAATTGCTTTACAGCTATCTCTGCCTGAGTCATTCTCTCATCATAGCCATGACTATTGTTGCTCACTGACACCACTGCCCTGATGACCCAGGTATGCATGTCCCTTTTGGCTATGGAACTACCCTTCTCAGACTAGTCATCTACCTAACACCTGGTATTCATAGACTTTCAAACACAGCTTTGGATTATTTCCAATGAAATACTAATATCCACTCTATTTCTCCAGGTGAGGAAATCTACCCTGTGACAGTTATTGTTGAAATTTAATAATATATTATTTAAGCTTAAAATTAGCACATTTTTTTATTCCTTGTCTTTTAATAAACTTTACATTTTACATGAAATTTAAATTGGGGAAATCTCAGTTATACTGTTAGTCCTGAAAACACGTGGATTTAGCTACCCATCTTCATTTCAAGAGTAAGTTTATAATGGCCTGAATGTTTGCTTTGGCTTCTGTACAAATCATATCTCCAAACCCTGTGGCACTCCATATTCTCATGTTTAAACAGTATATTTGAAATAAACAGGGATAGTACAGTGAAGAGTAAAGCAAAGAAAAAGAATTTGAGTGATTTTAGTTTTGTTATGCAATGTGACCACTTGGAGTATTTATTTGTGTTTAATCTTTAAAACAATAAAATAATGTAAACTATAAGATCTAATATTTTTGCTTGGTAAGTGCAAATTTTGGTTTGTATATGGAATGCCTTACTGAATTTGAACGATATCTTAAAATTGAAATTTATTCATTTTAATTGTTTTAAAACTAAAATATAAATTAAGAAACATAGGTTTTATTAAAATTAACATATTAGACAGTTATGCACATTAAATATTATTTTGTCAGACGATTAGCAAAGATTCAAAGTTTAAACTATTAAGTAGATATAAAAGTATAGAATAAATAGTTGTGCTTTTATTGTCTGGCAGGAATATGGAGGAACTAGAAACAATGACAGTATTTATTCATAATTATTCTGAATTTTGTAAAGAAATTTGAAGTGGAGAACCAACATAAAATTATATTGACCTAGCAAAGCTTAACAAAGAACAATTTTCAAAAAATATCAGAGAAGGGACAGTGAATAAACATCTATATCTATTTTGAAATATGTAATGCCTTCAACATCACATATAACCTTATTTCATGATTGTTATTGAAAATAATTATGTCATATAGAGGAGGATACATTAAAAAATATATATTCCATGTATCAAATATGCTAGATACACCACAGAATCACCATTGCTCTAATTTCCATTTCCCAAATGAACATGAAACTAAGCATATTTTTACATTTATTGGTTATCTGAATTTCTTCCTTTATGAGATATCTGCTAAATCTTATGCCTGTTTTTATATGACTTTAATATCAATTTATACAAATTCTTTGTATATTCTCTTTTAAAATTTATTTTTCAATTATAGTTGACATACAATATTAATTAGTTTTAGATATACAATATAGTGATTAGACATTTATATACCTAACAAAATGATCCCCCATAAGTCTAATACCCAACTGGCACCATACATAGTTATTATAATATTATCGACTATATTACTTATGCTGTACTTTAAGTCCCCATGACTGCTGGGAACTTTGCATCTTTAGCTTCCAACACAGTTAAAAACAATCACTGTTCTACCATTCTAAATTTTTTTAGGTTTTAATCATTTTTTTAATTCTTAAATTACAGTTGGCATATGATATTATATTAGTTGCAGTTGTACAACATAGCGATTAGACATTTATATAACGTATAAGGTGATCACAGATAAATCTAGTACCCATCTGACACCGTACATAATTATTACAATATTATTGACTACATTTCTTATGCTATACTTTACATCCTCATAACTATTTTGTAACCATCAATTTGTACTTCTTAATACCTTCTTCTTTTTTACCCACTCCCAAACCTGCTCCCATTTGGCAACCATCAAAATATTCTCTGTATGAGTTTGTTTCTGTTTTGCTTGTTTATTTTGTTCTTAAGATTCCACATGTAAGTGAAATCATACAGCATGTGTCTTTCTCGGTCTGACTTACTCAACTCAGCACCTTCTAGGTCTATCCATGTTTTTGCAGATGGCATTCTTTTTTTATGGCTGTGTAATATTCTATTGTATGTAAGTGCCACCTTTTCTTTATCCATTAATCCATTGATGGACACACAGGTAGCCTTCATATCTTGACTACTGTTAATAATGCTGCAATGAACATTGTATATTTTTACTATTAATCCTTTCATCCTTAAACATATGTCTCTATGCTCATATTCCTAGATCATGTACCAATATTTTGTGAGATTCTGTGAGCCTATTTTTTTGTTAATGATTTTTAAATCTATTATATTGCGGAACTTGAACTCTATTTTGGCAATTCCTTGATATTCTGAATTTTATATTTCCTGAAAAATTATTTCTTTAATTTTTATGTAATAATCTTACTTATTCTAAATAATACTTTTATTTTTCTTCATATTATTTTAATTTTCTTAATATTATTATACCAGTACTTCTACTTCTAACCAAGGTGGTGTAACAATGACTGGATTTACCTTCCTTTTTAAAACAAAAACTGTAAACAAAATAAAAAACATGAAGCAATAATTTTCAAATCACTAGACAGCGGGTAATAAAGAATGGCTGTCCCTGACAGACAGAAAACAAATTAAGTGTGAAATTGGTCCAGTTTACTGACTTGAGAGGTTCCAGGATGGGGTGCAGGAAGAAGGAACTCAAATAGAATTTGGCAGACTCTCTGAGTAAAAGAAACAGAGCCACAAGTCAGGAGAACAAGGTGACTAGGATTCACAGGACAGAATACTAAACAGGAGTGAACTGCACAAAAATAAATCTTCACATATCTTAGAGGTTTCCTCTTGAGTATTCAACTGAATACTAATAAGTACAGGCATGGGAGAAAAACACCTGAGCCTGGGGAAAGATATACCCAGAAAATCACAAAGACAAGGAATAGTTCCTTTTACCACCAACCAGATTAGGAAATGTGCTAATTCATGGATCTTTGGTAGAGTATTATGAAGGATCTCTCCTCAGTGATGAAGAGTAATTAGTGCTCGACCAAGCACTGGTCTAGTCCATCCTAACAAAGATTGAAAGTAAGACCCACAAGGACCAAACATTTCAAGGTAACTTAGTATGTTCAAGAACAAAATTCGAGACTATTTTAAGTGTGCAAAACTATCTTGGACCAAAAGTAAAATTTACAGAACTTGTCATCCAAGGAAAAATAAATCACAAAGCTAGAGAACCATGAAAATGAAACCCAAAATGAGGAGAAAAATCAGTCCAATGGAAACATGACACATATGTTAGAATTAGAAGACATTAAAACAATTACAACTGTATTCCGTATGTTCAAAATTTAAGTAGCATCATGAACAATATAAAAAAAAATACATATCGAACTCATATTGAACATCTTAAGATAAAAACTACAATTTGTAAAATAAAAAATACATTGCATGCGATTAACGGCAGATTAGAAATTGTATAAAATTAGTAAATCTGAAAACATAGTGATAGAAACTATCCGAAATAAAAGACAGAAAGAAAAAAAGAATAAACTAAAACAATGAACAGGACTAATATATAATTGGAGTTCCTAAAGGAAAAGAGAGAGATGGGAAGATAGATATCCTCAAATAATATTTAAAGAAATAATAGCTTAAATTTTTCTAAATTTGATGTAAACTATAAACTCAAGATCCATGAAGCTCAACCAACCCCAAGCACAATGCATATGAAGAAAAGTACACTATAGCACATCATAATCAATTGTTTTCTATATTAGTAATAATGAGAACAATCCTTTGCAAAAGTAGCTATGGGGTGGGGGGAGGGGAAGACATATAAAGTACAGAGGGAAAAAAGATAAGGATGAGAGCAGATTTCTCATCACGAACAATGCAAACAAGAAGACAGTAAAGCAACATCTGGAAAATACTGAAATTCAAGAAGCCTATGCTCAGAGAAAATATCCTTCAAAAATGCAGATGAAATAAATACTTTCACAGAAATAACAAAACTGAAAGAATTAATCTCTGGCAACATTATAAGAAATGCTAGAGGAAGTAATTCAAACAAAAGAAAATTATATCAGCTAGAAATAAAGATCTATGCAAAGGCTGGAGAGCACCAGAATGGTAACTAAATGAGTAAATATATGATTGTTTCATATTCTTTAAGACTCTTTAATGGATAATTGACTATTTAAACAAAGTAAACCAATGCATGTAAAGTTTATTCTATACATAAAAGTAAAATGTATGACAACAATAGCACAAAAGTCAGGATGGGAGAAATGGAAGTAAACTATTGTAAGGTTCGTATACTATAAGTGAAGTGGTATAATATTACTCAAAGGTAGATTGTGATAAGTTAAAGACATATATTGGAAATACTATAGCAAAATAGCAAGCAATTTTAAGAACCAACAAAGAGATAAAATAGGATTAAAAAACCAAGTTAATCCAAAAGAAGGCAAAAAGGAGAAAATAAAAAAGAACAATTGGGACAAAATTTTATGATTAATATAATAATAGGCTTAATAATATAATAATAGGCTCTAATTATATATCGATAATTACATTAAATGTAAATGGTATAAACAGTACAATTTAAAGGGAGAGTAGTCAGATTGGATTAAAAAAATAAGAGCCAACTATAAGTTGCCCACAGAAATGCACTTTTTAAATGAAGATATAATATGCACAGATTATAAGGGTGAAAAATAATGCACCGTGCTAACATTACTCAAAAGAATGTTGGAGCAGCTCAACTAACATAAGACAAAGTAGATTTCAGAGCTAAGAATATTAACCAAGATAAAGAAGTTTGCTTCATAATGATTCACAATTCATCAAGACAACATAACAATTCTCTTAACAGTGCTTCAAACTACATGAAACAAAAAACCAGTAAAAAAATACACAAATTCACAAATATAGTAAGAAATGTCATTAACTCTGTCAATAATTAATAGAAAAAGTAGATCAAAAATAAGAAAGGATCTAGAAGATTTGAATAGCATTATCAACCAATACGATATAATTGATATTTATGGAATACTCCACCCAAAAACAGAAAAATCAATATTTTCTTCAAATGAACCAGAACATTTATCAAGTTAAATCATAAAGTGGGTTATAAAACACATCTCAATAAAATTAAAAGGATTCAAATCATACGAAGTGTTCTCTAAATAAAATGGAATATAGTTAGAAATCAATAACAAAAAGCTCTCTGGATAATTCTCAAATATTTGGAATTTAAATCACACACATCTGAATTACCTATGGGTCAAGAAGAATTTGAGAGGGAAATATATATTTTGCACTGAATGAAATGAGAAAACAACATATCAAAATTTATGACACACTAATAAAAATGTACTTAAGGAAAAATTTATAACACTAAAACACTGTTAGAAAAAAATTTTAAAGTCTTAAATAATTGGTTTCAGCTTTCAACTTAAAAATTAGAAAAGAAGAACAAGTTATATCCAAAGTAAGCTGAAGAAAGAAAATAATCATGATCAAAGCAGAAAAAGATGAAATAAAAAGTACAAAAACAACAGAAAAAATCAAAGAAACAAAGGGCTGGTTCTTTGAGATCAACAAAAATGATAAAATTCTCTTCAGATTGATAAAAAAGAAATAAGAAATAAGTAACCAATATCAAAAAT
>NW_024344371.1:680864-862312 GCF_902729225.1 Pteropus medius | reverse complement strand
TCATGCCCCAAGCCTACCTCCTTGAATTTGATGGTCCCCAAACTCCTCAGGAAGGGGCTTCTCTTCTGTTTTTTCCACACCAAAGCAGTAGAAGTCCATCAGAAGCCTGTGACTGGTACTCACACGAAGTTTGCTCTAGCATCTGCCTCCAGTATCTAAATGGAAAAGATTATTTCCAAATATCTTAAAGCAAAGAAATAGCCATTTCATGTGTGTGCACATACTGGTGGGGCTTTTGTAAAGTCTTCATCCGAAAAACTATGAGTCAGCTTTGAATTTAGTCTTCACAATGCTTTGTTGCCCCATAAGTTGAAATTCACCCATGGAGATGGGGCTGCTTTGTTGTTTTAGCCATATGCCTAATGTGTTCTGAATTTCTTTAAGTCATACCCCTCAACAATATCTTACCACAACCAAGGTCTTCAGGTTAATTATATCTTCTTAAATTTAAAGTAATTTTCTTTCATAATCCAGTTCAAATATGTATCCCTGAGAATAAGAATGCTGGCCTCCCTCACCTGGATATGTCGCATAAGTAGATACCTAAATGGCTTTTTAAATGCACTAATTGCTTTACAGCTATCTCTGCCTGAGTCATTCTCTCATCATAGCCATGACTATTGTTGCTCACTGACACCACTGCCCTGATGACCCAGGTATGCATGTCCCTTTTGGCTATGGAACTACCCTTCTCAGACTAGTCATCTACCTAACACCTGGTATTCATAGACTTTCAAACACAGCTTTGGATTATTTCCAATGAAATACTAATATCCACTCTATTTCTCCAGGTGAGGAAATCTACCCTGTGACAGTTATTGTTGAAATTTAATAATATATTATTTAAGCTTAAAATTAGCACATTTTTTTATTCCTTGTCTTTTAATAAACTTTACATTTTACATGAAATGTCGCATAAGTAGATACCTAAATGGCTTTTTAAATGCACTAATTGCTTTACAGCTATCTCTGCCTGAGTCATTCTCTCATCATAGCCATGACTATTGTTGCTCACTGACACCACTGCCCTGATGACCCAGGTATGCATGTCCCTTTTGGCTATGGAACTACCCTTCTCAGACTAGTCATCTACCTAACACCTGGTATTCATAGACTTTCAAACACAGCTTTGGATTATTTCCAATGAAATACTAATATCCACTCTATTTCTCCAGGTGAGGAAATCTACCCTGTGACAGTTATTGTTGAAATTTAATAATATATTATTTAAGCTTAAAATTAGCACATTTTTTTATTCCTTGTCTTTTAATAAACTTTACATTTTACATGAAATTTAAATTGGGGAAATCTCAGTTATACTGTTAGTCCTGAAAACACGTGGATTTAGCTACCCATCTTCATTTCAAGAGTAAGTTTATAATGGCCTGAATGTTTGCTTTGGCTTCTGTACAAATCATATCTCCAAACCCTGTGGCACTCCATATTCTCATGTTTAAACAGTATATTTGAAATAAACAGGGATAGTACAGTGAAGAGTAAAGCAAAGAAAAAGAATTTGAGTGATTTTAGTTTTGTTATGCAATGTGACCACTTGGAGTATTTATTTGTGTTTAATCTTTAAAACAATAAAATAATGTAAACTATAAGATCTAATATTTTTGCTTGGTAAGTGCAAATTTTGGTTTGTATATGGAATGCCTTACTGAATTTGAACGATATCTTAAAATTGAAATTTATTCATTTTAATTGTTTTAAAACTAAAATATAAATTAAGAAACATAGGTTTTATTAAAATTAACATATTAGACAGTTATGCACATTAAATATTATTTTGTCAGACGATTAGCAAAGATTCAAAGTTTAAACTATTAAGTAGATATAAAAGTATAGAATAAATAGTTGTGCTTTTATTGTCTGGCAGGAATATGGAGGAACTAGAAACAATGACAGTATTTATTCATAATTATTCTGAATTTTGTAAAGAAATTTGAAGTGGAGAACCAACATAAAATTATATTGACCTAGCAAAGCTTAACAAAGAACAATTTTCAAAAAATATCAGAGAAGGGACAGTGAATAAACATCTATATCTATTTTGAAATATGTAATGCCTTCAACATCACATATAACCTTATTTCATGATTGTTATTGAAAATAATTATGTCATATAGAGGAGGATACATTAAAAAATATATATTCCATGTATCAAATATGCTAGATACACCACAGAATCACCATTGCTCTAATTTCCATTTCCCAAATGAACATGAAACTAAGCATATTTTTACATTTATTGGTTATCTGAATTTCTTCCTTTATGAGATATCTGCTAAATCTTATGCCTGTTTTTATATGACTTTAATATCAATTTATACAAATTCTTTGTATATTCTCTTTTAAAATTTATTTTTCAATTATAGTTGACATACAATATTAATTAGTTTTAGATATACAATATAGTGATTAGACATTTATATACCTAACAAAATGATCCCCCATAAGTCTAATACCCAACTGGCACCATACATAGTTATTATAATATTATCGACTATATTACTTATGCTGTACTTTAAGTCCCCATGACTGCTGGGAACTTTGCATCTTTAGCTTCCAACACAGTTAAAAACAATCACTGTTCTACCATTCTAAATTTTTTTAGGTTTTAATCATTTTTTTAATTCTTAAATTACAGTTGGCATATGATATTATATTGGTTGCAGTTGTACAAGATAGCGATTAGACATTTATATAACTTATAAGGTGATCACAGATAAATCTAGTACCTATCTGACACCGTACATAATTATTACAATATTATTGACTACATTTCTTATGCTATACTTTACATCCTCATAACTATTTTGTAACCATCAATTTGTACTTCTTAATACCTTCTTCTTTTTTACCCACTCCCAAACCTGCTCCCATTTGGCAACCATCAAAATATTCTCTGTATGAGTTTGTTTCTGTTTTGCTTGTTTATTTTGTTCTTAAGATTCCACATGTAAGTGAAATCATACAGCATGTGTCTTTCTCGGTCTGACTTACTCAACTCAGCACCTTCTAGGTCTATCCATGTTTTTGCAGATGGCATTCTTTTTTTATGGCTGTGTAATATTCTATTGTATGTAAGTGCCACCTTTTCTTTATCCATTAATCCATTGATGGACACACAGGTAGCCTTCATATCTTGACTACTGTTAATAATGCTGCAATGAACATTGTATATTTTTACTATTAATCCTTTCATCCTTAAACATATGTCTCTATGCTCATATTCCTAGATCATGTACCAATATTTTGTGAGATTCTGTGAGCCTATTTTTTTGTTAATGATTTTTAAATCTATTGTATTGCGGAACTTGAACTCTATTTTGGCAATTCCTTGATATTCTGAATTTTATATTTCTTGAAAAATTATTTCTTTAATTTTTATGTAATAATCTTACTTATTCTAAATAATACTTTTATTTTTCTTAATATTATTTTAATTTTCTTAATATTATTATACCAGTACTTCTACTTCTAACCAAGGTGGTGTAACAATGACTGGATTTACCTTCCTTTTTAAAACAAAAACTGTAAACAAAATAAAAAACATGAAGTAATAATTTTCAAATCACTAGACAGCGGGTAATAAAGAATGGTTGTCCCTGACAGACAGAAAACAAATTAAGTGTGAAATTGGTCCAGTTTACTGACTTGAGAGGTTCCAGGATGGGGTGCAGGAAGAAGGAACTCAGATAGAATTTGGCAGACTCTCTGAGTAAAAGAAACAGAGCCACAAGTCAGGAGAACAAGGTGACTAGGATTCACAGGACAGAATACTAAACAGGAGTGAACTGCACAAAAATAAATCTTCACATATCTTAGAGGTTTCCTCTTGAGTATTCACCTGAATACTAATAAGTACAGGCATGGGAGAAAAACACCTGAGCCTGGGGAAAGATATACCCAGAAAATCACAAAGACAAGGAATAGTTCCTTTTACCACCAACCAGATTAGGAAATGTGCTAATTCATGGATCTTTGGTAGAGTATTATGAAGGATCTCTCCTCAGTGATGAAGAGTAATTAGTGCTCGACCAAGCACTGGTCTAGTCCATCCTAACAAAGATTGAAAGTAAGACCCACAAGGACCAAACATTACAAGGTAACTTAATATGTTCAAGAACAAAATTTTAGACTATTTTAAGTGTGCAAAACTATCTTGGACCAAAAGTAAAATTTACAGAACTTGTCATCCAAGGAAAAATAAATCACAAAGCTAGAGAACCATGAAAATGAAACCCAAAATGAGGAGAAAAATCAGTCCAATGGAAACATGACACATATGTTAGAATTAGAAGACATTAAAACAATTACAACTGTATTCCGTATGTTCAAAATTTAAGTAGCATCATGAACAATATAAAAAAAAATACATATCGAACTCATATTGAACATCTTAAGATAAAAACTACAATTTGTAAAATAAAAAATACATTGCATGCGATTAACGGCAGATTAGAAATTGTATAAAATTAGTAAATCTGAAAACATAGTGATAGAAACTATCCGAAATAAAAGACAGAAAGAAAAAAAGAATAAACTAAAACAATGAACAGGACTAATATATAATTGGAGTTCCTAAAGGAAAAGAGAGAGATGGGAAGATAGATATCCTCAAATAATATTTAAAGAAATAATAGCTTAAATTTTTCTAAATTTGATGTAAACTATAAACTCAAGATCCATGAAGCTCAACCAACCCCAAGCACAATGCATATGAAGAAAAGTACACTATAGCACATCATAATCAATTGTTTTCTATACTAGTAATAATGAAATTCAAAAAAGTAGCCATGGGGTATGGGGTGGGGGGAGGGGAAGACATATAAAGTACAGAGGGAAAAAAGATAAGGATGAGAGCAGATTTCTCATCACGAACAATGCAAACAAGAAGCAACATCTGGAAAATACTGAAATTCAAGAAGCCTATGCTCAGAGAAAATATCCTTCAAAAATGCAGATGAAATAAATACTTTCACAGAAATAACAAAACTGAAAGAATTAATCTCTGGCAACATTATAAGAAATGCTAGAGGAAGTAATTCAAACAAAAGAAAATTATATCAGCTAGAAATAAAGATCTATGCAAAGGCTGGAGAGCACCAGAATGGTAACTAAATGAGTAAATATATGATTGTTTCATATTCTTTAAGACTCTTTAATGGATAATTGACTATTTAAACAAAGTAAACCAATGCATGTAAAGTTTATTCTATACATAAAAGTAAAATGTATGACAACAATAGCACAAAAGTCAGGATGGGAGAAATGGAAGTAAACTATTGTAAGGTTCGTATACTATAAGTGAAGTGGTATAATATTACTCAAAGGTAGATTGTGATAAGTTAAAGACATATATTGGAAATGCTATAGCAAAATAGCAAGCAATTTTAAGAACCAACAAAGAGATAAAATAGGATTAAAAAACCAAGTTAATCCAAAAGAAGGCAAAAAGGAGAAAATAAAAAAGAACAATTGGGACAAAATTTTATGATTAATATAATAATAGGCTTAATAATATAATAATAGGCTCTAATTATATATCGATAATTACATTAAATGTAAATGGTATAAACAGTACAATTTAAAGGGAGAGTAGTCAGATTGGATTAAAAAAATAAGAGCCAACTATAAGTTGCCCACAGAAATGCACTTTTTAAATGAAGATATAATATGCACAGATTATAAGGGTGAAAAATAATGCACCGTGCTAACATTACTCAAAAGAATGTTGGAGCAGCTCAACTAACATAAGACAAAGTAGATTTCAGAGCTAAGAATATTAACCAAGATAAAGAAGTTTGCTTCATAATGATTCACAATTCATCAAGACAACATAACAATTCTCTTAACAGTGCTTCAAACTACATGAAACAAAAAACCAGTAAAAAAATACACAAATTCACAAATATAGTAAGAAATGTCATTAACTCTGTCAATAATTAATAGAAAAAGTAGATCAAAAATAAGAAAGGATCTAGAAGATTTGAATAGCATTATCAACCAATACGATATAATTGATATTTATGGAATACTCCACCCAATAACAGAAAAATCAATATTTTCTTCAAATGAACCAGAACATTTATCAAGTTAAATCATAAAGTGGGTTATAAAACACATCTCAATAAAATTAAAAGGATTCAAATCATACGAAGTGTTCTCTGAATAAAATGGAATATAGTTAGAAATCAATAACAAAAAGCTCTCTGGATAATTCTCAAATATTTGGAATTTAAATCACACACATCTGAATTACCTATGGGTCAAGAAGAATTTGAGAGGGAAATATATATTTTGCACTGAATGAAATGAGAAAACAACATATCAAAATTTATGACACACTAATAAAAATGTACTTAAGGAAAAATTTATAACACTAAAACACTGTTAGAAAAAAATTTTAAAGTCTTAAATAATTGGTTTCAGCTTTCAACTTAAAAATTAGAAAAGAAGAACAAGTTATATCCAAAGTAAGCTGAAGAAAGAAAATAATCATGATCAAAGCAGAAAAAGATGAAATAAAAAGTACAAAAACAACAGAAAAAATCAAAGAAACAAAGGGCTGGTTCTTTGAGATCAACAAAAATGATAAAATTCTCTTCAGATTGATAAAAAAGAAATAAGAAATAAGTAACCAATATCAAAAATGACTACAGATTCTACAGATATTAGAAGGATTATTAGAGAGTATTATCAACACTTCAGTGCCAATAAATTCAACAGTCTAGATGAAATGCACAAATTCCTTGAAAGATACAAATTACTGAAACTCAGAAAGAAGAAATAGATATTTTAATACCTCTGCATCTATGAAAGAAATCAAATGTTATTAAAATTTTTCCATAGGATGGGAAGAAGGAAGGAAGGAAGGAAGGAAGGAAGGAAGGAAGGAAGGAAGGAAGGAAGGAAGGAAGGAAGGAGGGGAGGGAGGGGGAGGAGGAGGGAGGGAGGGAGGAGGAGGGAGGGAGGGAGGGAGGAATGGAAGAAGGTAAGAAGAGAGGAATGTATTAAATATGACACCAAAAGTATGCTACATTAAAAAAATTAATAAGTTGGTCTTCCTCAAATGTTTCAAATCTGCTCTGAAGAAAACACTTAAGAGAATGAAAAGACAAGTCACAGACTGGGAGAAAATATTTGCAAACCATGAAGGACTTATATCTAAAATATATAAGAATTCTCAAAACTCAATAATAATAAAGCAACTCGATTAAAAATATATAGCAAAAACTTTGAAGAGATACTTTACCAAAGAAAATATATAGATAGCAAATAAGCACGTGAAAAGATGTTTGATATAATTAGTCCTTAGGGAAATGCAAATTAAAACCACAATGACATACCACTATCTGCTTTTTAGAATGACTAAATTAAATAATTGTCCATACCAAAGTGTTTGCAAGAATATGAAGGAACTGGAAATTTCATACACTGCTGTTGGGAATATAAATGGTGCAAGCATTTTAGAAAATAGTGTTTCGGTTTTTTAAAATGTTAAACATTCACCTACCTATGTTTTGCCCACTCCATTTCCAGGCATTTATCCAAAATAATTGGAAGTCTGTTTCCATACAAAAACTTGTTCATAGATAGTCTTAGCAGCTTTCTTTGTAATAGCCTCAAAATGGGAACACCCAAAATCCACCCACAAGTGAATGACTGGACGAAGTGTGCCATATCTTCTAGTGGCACATTATTCAACAAGATAGATAAATGAACTATTAAATCCAATAGTGGATGAATCTCAAAAATAACTATGCTGAGTGAAAGAAGTCAGAAAAAAAGAACACATAATATATACTTATATTGTATAGAAAATTCTAGAAAAATACAGACTAATCTATTGAGACAAAAAGTCAATGGTTTCCTGGAGATGGAGGCACTAGAGGAAGACATGACAATAGGGCACACGGAAACTTTTGGGAGTTCACTATCTTGATTATGGTGATGGTTTCATAGATAGATAGATACATATGACAAAACATCAAATCGTACACTCTACATATGTGCAGTTTATTGTTTGTCAATTACATCTCAATTACATCAAAGCTTTTTTAAACAATTAATTGTTACACCAGCTTTCCTTTGGAAAAGATTTTGCCTAATATTTCTGTTTTTTTCTTCTTTTACTTTTAACTTTTCTGTTTCATGAGTCTTAAGCATGTCTCTTATAAATAGCATATACCTGGAGATTTATTTTTATTTCTGAAAATCTGTCTTTATCAGGAGCATTTAGTCCACCTAAGAGTATTAGTCTTACAGATTTGGTATATGTCTATTATTTTATCTTGGGCTTTTAAATTACCATGCTTTTTAATGTGTTCTTTCACATTCCTTCTGTGTGTTTTATAAAGTGTTCTTTAGTACTTTTTATTCTATCCCTTTTTTTAGTAGTGATGAATTTTGTTTCTCTTCATATAGTTGTTACCTCATTAGAAGAAGAAAAATAGACCCAGTGAGTTAATCATACATCCTGTTTTATGGCAGAGTATCACCATTAGTCCATTCAAGGCCTGTATATATATGTATGTATTATCTTCATTCCTCATTCTCATTCCCACTGTAATTTGTTTGATGTATATTATTTTAATGTGTTTTTGTAAAAGGCGGATAATTATTGTGCATGTATGCTTAAATTCCACAAATGATATTGTGCTAGATTTCATTCCATATTCCACATTTTCCCCAGGACTATGTTTTTAAGCTCTATCCATGTGGCTATGTGTGCCTTTGATCTATTTCTTCTCACTATTGTCTATCAATTTCCCATGTGTGCTTGGGTCTCTGAGGCTCTATGCTATTCCATTGTTCTATTTGGCTTTTCTTGCAGTAGCATCATACTGATTTTATTGATGTGGCATTGTAGGATGCTTACAAGGAAAATGGTGCTTGCGAGGAAAATCTCTTTTCCTTGCTGTTTTTCAAAGTTCACTTAGCTCTTTGTGAGATTTCCAGATAAATTCATGTAATTCCTTAAAAAAGGCATCTGGAATTTGTATTGGCACTGGATTGGATTTATAAATTGAGTTAGAATCAGTATCCTAACAATATTTTTATCACATCTCATTTAAGAGTATGAAAGATTTCTGCATTTTTCAGAACTTTCTCTGTATTCTTTAATATAGTTCTATTTTCTCCATCAAGATCTTTTGTATTTATTGTTAATTCCTTGATATTTTATTGTTTCATCTGTTTTGTAAATGGCATTTTATTTTAATGTTTTCTAGACATACTTTTATGAGCTGATCTTTCATTTAGTGATCTTGCTTTATATTCATTTTATTCACAAAATATTTCTGTTAATTTTATGCATTTTTTATATAAACAATCATCTTGACTGTGAATAATGACAATTTTACCCCTTCTTTTATAATTCTTTAAGTCTTATTTCTTTTATTTCCACATAGCATCAGCCAAGACCATTTGTAAAAGCAACCATCTATGAATCCCAGATCTCAAAGAAAATGTGTTGTCTAAAAATTCTCCATTAAATATAATATTGGCTTGTTACACTTTTGTCAAGTTAGGAAGCTTCCTTTTATTCTTAATTTGCTAGAGTTTTTATTATACATGTAGATGAGAAGATAATCAGCATTTGAATACACTATTTCATTGTCTTCAGGCATTTATGCTGTTGATAGGTTATTGCTATCAATATCATTGTCATTTCTCTGTAGGTAAACTAGTATTCTTTCTACTTGGTTTTAAGAGTTTTTTCGTTATATTCTGAAATTCCCTTACAATGTACCCAGTTGTGGGATGTTTAATTTATTCACTTCGGTTTCTGAATTCTTCTTTAATGTTAAGACTCCCATATTCATTCGGGTCTGAAAATTTCTCGTAACCATTATTTCCTCATCATCATTATTTTCTTCTGAAATTTCTGATACACAGATTTTATACTATCTCAGTTATTCCTCTTTATATCTCTCATTCATACTTTTTCAACTCTTTATGTCTCTGTGAATCACTGTGCAATTTCTGTAGAAGTATCTTCAAGTTTATTAATTCAATATTGTTCTAATTCAAGAAGATTAATTTCTATGACAAACTTATATACTCGCCATGGAAAGTTCTTTGTGAGTCCCCATATTTGATATCCTGTACACAGAAACAGGAGACTATGAAAAGTTGATCCATCTGTGCACAACCATAGAGGAAACTGCTAAATCTGGAAAATGCTTCAAAGGAAATTGAGAATCATCTGAAGGAGCAACACAATGAAAGAGAGCTTTAAGCAAAACGAAAGCCAAATTTCCTCTAATTTGTGACAAGTAGGATACAAAATGACTCCAATGAAATATACTTGGAGGACAATTTAGCACTAAGAATTTGTACACCTACTTTAAAAATCCATCTAAAAATATTCCTCTCAAAACAACATTTGGTCTTTTTTTCTTTTTATCTCGACTTAGATCCAACATGTCTCACGGCTTTTCAAAGCCCTAAGTGATTTACACTTTTAGTCTAGGTATGTCACACCAAAATCCACAAAAGTGCCAGCACACATGAACTGCAGTCTGTTTCTCTTTGTAAAGTCATTCCAGGTCCCCATGTAACATGTGGCAAAGTGGACACCTGGTAACACAAACGGGGATGAGAATGAGTACTCAAAGAAAATTATGCTCTTCCCCTCCAAACGAGAAAAAGGCAGAGAGGGTTGGCTTTTTTACTTATCAGTAACAAAAAGTTATGAAAAATCAGTTTTGTGCAGATTCGGTAAATATTTATTGTGAGAAAAAAACTTTAAAAGATAAGGTCTTTAGAAAATCTGGTTAAAATCCTTCTGATATCTAAAAATAAAATCAGTGTAACATGCTTCTCAAGGATTCAAAATAATTTTACCCTTCAAAAATTATTCAAACATGGTGCATACTTATCAAAAACGTGAAATTAAATTGGAAAAAACTTTTTGGAAAATTAGTTTAAATTACCTCAAAAACTACTATATGTGGCAGAAACATTTTTATGAAATGTTTATTTTCTTTTTCTCCTTTGCTTAGACTAGGAGCTTCTGGAGGGCAGGGGTCCTTTTCTTCAATTGTATCTTTGGTACCTAGCCCAGTTATCAGTACACAGACGACAATGTTAAATGAGTGAAAAGATATGAATAATTGGATGGATAAATGAATGGATAGAGAAGTAGCTCACATGTACACACATAAACACACACATATGCAAACATCCAGGCTCACAGACTCCCTCTGTGCTAGTCTGATTCTCATCCCTGGGCCAGACTTCTCTGTGCTGTCGAACATAATCCTAGGAGAGGTTGCCTTCAGCTGTCAACAGTTCCAGCTCATCATCTCTCTAACTGTCATGTTTAATATCAGCCATGCGAATCTCGAGTGTCGTTTGAGATTCCATTCCCATCTCTGGCATCTGTCTCCATCCTTCCCACCTCTCCTCTTTTGTTATTGTTCAGCATTTTCTCTCTGTTAAGAGGAAGGAGGGCAGCAGCAATTTGCTTTCGTGCCATGTTTACTTTATGTCTTAGCCCAATATCTATTTGTCATTTTTATTGTATTCTTTCTCTCTCTACATTCATCTTCAGATGAGGCCTTGTCCTTAGAATTTGCTTTCAGAAAAGAGAACAGGCTGCCTCATGGAGCTAGGAATTTATGTCACTGTTTCCTACAGAACCCAACTACATAGGAAATAGAACATTCTCACACCCATCAGGGACCGTAATAACTTAAAACTATACAGTGAGTTTATGGTCTTCAAAGCATTTTCAAAAGCATTATTTCATTTGAGTCTCACAGGGTAATTTAGGGCAGGTAGCATCCTCTAAAAATATATCAGAGTTTCAAAAAGAGGAGTTGGGTCTGATTTGTGTTTGAGCTCTTCCTATCTGCTAATGTGACCATGAGCAAGTCACTACTGCCTAAGCCTCTTTTTTCTCACCTCTTACATAGTGATAAATAGTACCTATCACTTTCCTATCTTTTAAGCTAGAACAAGTATATATAATAGTATATGTCTAACCACCTCACACAGTTTTGATTAGGCTCAAATAAGATAGTAGACATGAAAGAGTTTTTGAAGTCATGAAGCATTATAAAATCAAAAGAGATCGGGTTTGTCATCGCTAAAGTATTACTATTATACATAATATATTGCCAGATTCTAGGGATGGAGACAATTCTTGATGATCAGAACTCAATCTCCTAACTCCCAATCCAGGGCTTTTTCCTCTCCAACATGCTGCCTATAATAAACTATAGTGATAGAGGGCACTGAGGAAGGAAAAATGTAATTCCCCACTCCCACCCGGCCTTCTTGTTTCTGGTGGAGGAACCAGGCTTCCTCTACCGACGAGAGCAGTCAGCTAAGTTTCTCTCCATCTTGGTTACTCAAGAAAGAAGTATTTGGCTTGAGCCTGAAACGGAACATCTGTGACCTCTCAGAACATCGGTGACCTATCCACTTAGGCTTTGTACAGCTTGCCCTGAGATCTGTTAAAGGCGCAGTAAGAAAACTTATATTTTGCCTTTCTTCTTCTCTTTTTGGTTTTCCATGGTCTCTCAGTCACAGCTCCAAGACCTGGGCAATTTTGGGATCCACTGAATGATTCAACTCTCTTAAAAGCACTTGAGCTTACCAACAGATTTCCTTTCTGAGAAATGCTTCAGTGGTTGCCACCAGGGAGCTTTCTTTTATCCTGCATTTGTAATTTTTTCACTGGGGCTAACTGTTTTTTTAAATGCATTTACGTATTAGGCCACAATTGACTTGAGACCTGCGGTGAGAAGCATGCTGTGGCCATGTAAATGGCGAGTGACCTCAGAGAGTAGCACTAAGGTTAAAGACACTCTTGAACAAACAAAATGAAATTATATTTTCTTGATTTAAAAGTAACTTGATAGAAACAGCTTCGAATCCAATTGCTTTCTCCAGGATAGTGATGAAACTGGCTCTGTTGATGGAAGGCGGCACATCTCCCCACCCTAATTGCATCAGCTTGACCCTCTCTTCTGATTAAATGCTTATAATTTTTCTCCCAGCATGTAATTTTTTAATTATAATATGTTTGAGGAACATCAAAATTATTTGGCTGTTTGTAGAGTGATTGTTGACAGCAGAGTCAATTTGATTCTTCTCTGATGTGCCGAGCACCCAGTGGATGCCTAAGAAATAATAATTGATGACAGTGGCAGAGATGTTCCTGTGGAGGGGTGATGGGCTCAGAGGCAGTGATGTGTGGGGAGGAGAAGGCTCTGGATTCACTGGGTACTGAATTCCTGTCTCCTGAGCATCTGAGATGGTATGAAGGAGAGGAAAGAGACAATAAATTATGTAGCCATGCTCTTGTTTACTTAGAGGAATTTCTGCTCGGTGGCCTTCGATGAAATCAGCTGGTTTTCTCTGGGTTTGGGGATGAGATGCATTTTAGGAAATGCTTATTTGTCTTTGTTAAAATAATCTTAAACCAAATTAAATATATTATTTTCTGGACACAATAAGCAAACAAAAACCATCCAGATTTTTGGAATGATGGAATGAGAAGTATAGAAAAGGAAAGATAGGTTTAGGAAAAGGAGAAGTTTTATCCTAAGGGATACAAAAGGAGATCAGGTTTCTATCTCCGAATTTCAGAGTAATGAGGATAAATGGTTGGCCTCAAAAGACCTGCTCTCAGATTCTGCTTTACCCCTTACCAGCTGGGTAACCTTGAGTAATGTATTTATCCTCTCAAACCTTTGCTTTCCTCCTCTGTAATAGTGATAACAATGTGTCTACCATGTGGACGGTGATGCTTACATGAAGTGATATCTGTCGCGGAGCGTAGCACACCACTCCACACGGTGAAAGTGCTCAGTAACGGTTGACAATAGTTATTATATCAAGAAGTTTCTAAATCAGCATCAAGGGGCAGCCCTCCTCCTGTAAACTGTAAACACAGCTTAAATTCACAGCTGCCTGGACTTCTCCGAGCCTGTCTTTTCTGGAAGCAGGAGGCGGGGCAAGATGGCCTCTAGGGGACTCCATCTGGAGGAGCTGTTGGTCGTACCTCAGAAGGTATGGACCTCGGGCTCCATTACCTACTTGTCTGAATCTGTGTGTTTTTTTATGTCTTTTGTTTTTCCTGGAGTTAGCCATGTGACCCTCAGACCTGAAAAGGATACTGAATTGCCAATTCAATTTACCTAAAACTGGTGGAGCCTGAAAGCCTAGCCTACATTGACATACAGCTAATCTAATACAAATTGATTTTGGTTTTAAATTCGAGCAAGTCAAGAAATTGCTGTGGATTTTTCCAAAACACAAAGGACATTGCTTTGCTGCAAATGCAAAGCCTCTGACCTAGGCCGCCTAGGTTCTAGCCTTTGAAGGCCTATTAGTGTTCTTCATAACCGGGGTTACTATCTTCATCCCCTAAGTCCCCTCCCCAAATGTAGACCTTAGTAGAGATTTAAGGAGCTCCAGCACTTCGTGTTCCAGCTCCTCATTCAGTTGTCCTCGGTGCCAGTCTGACTGTCCTTGAACCTAAAGTCTGATCACTCTGACTTATTTCTGAAGCTCCATCACTGTGCACTATTGTTCTGATGGATCTATCCCCAGGTGTAAGCATTTATCCTGAGTAATATGTAACTAACTTGGTTCCCCTAGAACTTGGAATCTGCATGGCTTCGGGCCTCCATTTCCATCAACAGGGACTGATTTCCTGAATTCTAGGGCAAGGCTCAGAACCTTAGAACTCAGGACACTTCCCTCTTGCTAACTTCCTGCCTGCTGCCCTGCTAGCTTTATTTTATTTTTATTTTTTAAAATAAATTTATTGGGGTGACATTGGTCCGTAAAATCATACAAATTTCAAGTGTACAATTCAATCGTACATCTTATGTGTATTGCATTGTGTGCTCACCAAAGCTGCCCTGTTATCTTTGATTTTCTCAACATCCTGACCTAGAACTCCCCATTAGTCCACGTCTCATTTCGGATTTCATAGACACCAGCCTCTTGCCCAAACCAGCACTGGTTATCTAGCTACAAAGAATTCTCAAAAAGAATTTTATTGAGCTAGCCACAAATCAATTTTAAGTAAGATTTTTGATTATGAAGGAATGGGTAGAACTCAGATGTGACCATCTGGGGACACATGGCAAGAAAGATCACTGTGTCACATGCTTTTAACAAATTAGAGGTCATACGCTAATCCTTCTGAGGATATGAACAAGTGTAGAAAAATAAGAATACCTAACTTTTAATGACGCATGATAATCACTTGCCTCATGTTGATGGTAGTATTATATTTTTTTAAAGTCCTGAATCATTAGAATGAGAAATGGGACAACTGAACAGGTTCAGAACCTAGAAGAACCAGCTAACTGAGCTGGAAATGATCCCAAGGGAAAGAACACATCAAGCTACCAGTCTCAGTGAGAGGTCCAGTCCAATACTCTTTACCTGGAAACTATGGCAACAGCCAGCCAGAATCAGATTGTATATGGAGATCCAAACAAGCAGGTAGACAGGAAGTCAGCAAGATCTTGAGTATGAAAAACGAATAAGGATTTTAGTCCTTATTCGTTGGCACAGTATAGTCATTCTTAAATTCTAATGTGTATAAGAAGAATTAAATGGAATGTAATTAAAAACAGAATTTTGAATTATTAAGTCTAGGGCAGGACATTTTTAGCAAGTTCTTCAGATGGTTCTGATGTGGATGGCTTGAGGACCTGTGGTATGATTTATAAGAAATATGTATTTGATCATTCAGATAACCAATTTATATTTTTCATATGTATTTGATCTTCATCCACAGTTCCAGGTTCACAGCTGAAAAAACCCTTGGAATTTACTAAGTGTTGAGAGTGATAAAGATACCTTTTGTTATGCTAATAAGATGACTTTTGGAAAGAACCTTCAGAAGAGGGCTGGTCACCCCCCCTCACCCCCCCCCCGCCCAGCAACAACCATGTGATTAAGATTGGAACTTTCAACCTCACCCTTGACCTCTGGGGAGGGGAATTGGGCTGGAGGTTAAATCAGTTGCAGCCAATGATCATAACTATGTAATGAAGCCTCCTTAAAAAGCCAAAAGAACAGGATTTGGAGAGTTTCCAGGTTGGTAAACACAGGGAGATTTGGGGAGAGCCATGCTCCTGGAGAGAGCATGAGAGTTTCGCACCCCTTCCCACATAGCTTGCCCTGTACATCTCTTCCATCTGCTGTTCCTGAGTTATACCTTTTTATTATAAACTGGTGATCTAGTAAGTAAAATGTTTCCTGAGTTCTACGACCTGCTCAAATTAATAGCCCGTCAGTCAGAAGTGGGGAACTCTTAACTTGTGGAATCTGATGGTATCTCTGCATAGACAGTGCCAGAATTGAGTTGAATTCCGGAACACCCTGCTGGTGACCCAGAATTCTTTTTTGGTGTGAGGAACACCCACCTCCACACTAGAATGGGTCTCAGAACACCCAAAAGAGGACCATACTTGAGAAAACTCCAGTGTAGCGAGACAGACAACAGCAAGGCAGACCCCAGGACTAGAAGAACTGAGTCACTTAGTGAATCAGGGGAAGACTCAGGTCCAAGGATTCAGTTGGTACAACTGCAGCACTAGGAGTCTGAACCTCAGGAAACAAGGCATAATCCCCTATCCTCTTGGCTATTAGGGAATGAAACCATTCTGGAGAGGCTAGGGTAGGTTTCAGGAAGAAAAAAAAGTCAAATATACATGATTTTTTTTTCTATGCTGAAGAAAAATAATGATTATTTTGCCCAAAAACCTGATGTTCTTTTTCTCTTGCACTTATCCATTCATTCTGATAAACATTCAATTATTTATCTTTGGATCGAGTACTTCATGATTCCTGCTTCTATTGCTTCAATTATGATCTCGCTCCTGAATCTAAGAACTACAACTAAAAATCCTCTTAAGAATATAATATATACAAAGTCTAATTCATCATCTTCTCATCTTCAAATTAACTTTCTCTTCTAAAATTCCTACTCTTCAAAGATCGAGAAAGAAAATGAGAATCTTTTTTATTCCACGGACTAGAATACCAAGACGTTTATCTATTCCATTTGCTATGATGAGTGGTAGAGGGGCAAGGGTTTTCTGGTTAATCCACACACTTTGCAGCGGAGCCTCAAAGACAGCATGCCGTCGGCATGAAGAGGCGGAGGAATGAGCCCTGCAGTCCATTCCAGCTTAGAGTCCTTTCCATTCGGTCCCCCACTGGTGAACTGAGTGTCCCTGATGTGGTTTGGAAATGGGAATTAGAGAACGGTCTACAAGGACCAATCTGTCTGGTGGATAATTTGATTCAAACAGCATAAGGAAAGTCACCATTCACTCAAAATGAGCTGCAACAGCAGATTGATGTAGTGCTCAAACTCTGCCATTAACAATGCATTCTTCAGAAATCCAGTCTTCATTTTTATTTTTAAATGTAAATAATACCACTGCCAACATAAATAATTACAGCAAAGATTTTCACACTGAGTTCCCAGGACCCCTCAGAGTTCCCCTGAACATTTTCCCAGGCCCACCAGAGGGGGCAAGACTCACTGACTCCTCTAGTCCACCAATCCCACCAGCTTTATCAAAGGAATTTTGTTTCTTTTTTTTTTCCCCCCCTGACAATTTTAGGAGCTTCTATACAGAGCATTTGCAGAAAAGGTGCATTACCTTCAGAAAGTTAAAAATCATTTGTAAGAGTACAAAACCGGAAACAGCTTAAATGTCCATCATCCTAACTTACACTGCTTCCACTCAATGAAATGTGGCGGAAGCTGTTAAAAAGATGAGAGACCAACATGTTCTGATGTGGAAACACAACCCAATTCATCGTCAAATGAGAAAGTCAGGAGAGTATTGTGAGCTAATTCTAAGTGTGTTTAAATGTACATTTACATATAGTGCATTCATGAGTACTTTGGGAAAGGTCCATAACATTTAACTTGGAAATTTGGACTTGGAATTTGGGGTGTGCATTTAACATTTCACTATGTTCTATTCTGTACTATGCCCCCCCCTTTTTTTTTTTTTACCATGAGTATATTCTGATCTTTGAGTAAAAATTTGTTTTAAAAATTTTGAAAATTATTGCATTAAGGCATCATTGGTCATTATTAATATCTTGGCAATATTAGTCATCATTCTCTTTCTACAGTGACAATTATCTCAGAGTAAAGAAACCCTTGAACAAGTAAATTTTGAATTACTATGGCATGAGGAGGAAAAGGCTCACCTATGGGATATTGCCTGGCAGAGAGTTGGAAGATGTGGAAATCTGCTGCCCTGTTTGGGGCCTCGAATTTGACAAAGAAATACCTCCTGATTGGGAGAAAGTAAGAATGAACGACTAAGAGAAAAGCATCTCCTTTGCCATGCTTTCTGCTTGGTCCTCTGATGATGAATGTAATCTCAATGATTATCAGCAGAGAAACTAGGTTCAGAGGGTAGGAGAGTCAGAGTCAGCGATTACAGTAAAATAATTTTCTTTGAGGGACTGGAAGGCTGTTATTTGGGTTAGACAATGATTCTGAAGAAATCGACCAGACTATTGCTCAACTCTCCACTTCCTGAGTCTGGGAAGGAGGCAGGATACTAGTAGTGTAAGGGCACAGAGTCAGAAAGCCTGGGTTTGTGTTCCAGCTCCATCAGTTAATAACTTGTGACCTCTGTGCAATGAAGGAATTAGACTAGATTTTTCCCTTTGAACTCCAAGTTCTGTTATAATGCATATACAGGCATCAAAAATTCCAAGGGCTCTCCATTCTCTCCACTACTTCCAATTCTTCAATCCCAAATAGGCTGCAAGAATAAAATGTCTGGTGGCCTTCTCTGCACCCTCTCCTCCCTGGCTTGTGCGGGTATGTGTCAGCTCACATGTGCCTGCATGCACAGTTGAGTCCACAATCCTGTGCTCCCTCATGAAAGATGAAACCTCAGCTCCTTCTCCAGGGCCCCACAGAGCTATGCTGTCCCAGCTGTCAGTCACGCTTACTCAGGTGGAGAACAATTTAAATATCACAGTTAATTAGTCTACAGCCTCGAGTGGACTCTCAGTGTCCACTGGGAATGCAATTTAGGCGGCCCTGGTCAGGCCATCACTTGATACATGAAATCGCTCTACCTTCTGTTGTGTCTTGTCGTTGGGGTACCTCCACTCGCACCATCCCCCTCCTTTGCCCTGGTCTAAGAGGAAAGGTCTGGTGGTGACTTGGAGATGATGTCAGAGTGGAATCGGGGCATAGGTCAAAGAGAGGCTGCACCTTAGATCAAGCCCCAGGGCAAAGCTGGACTATAAACAAGCTGCAGCTTGGGGATTCTGTGTCCTGTTGACCCAGCCTCCCTCCCTCCTTGCTGGCTTGGCTGTCTCTTGGGTGGTCCTGCTGAAACCAAGGTTTGGAGAGTGTCAAAGAGCTCGTATGTCTAAACAGGCATCCCAGCTAGCAGAGGCGGTGCACACAAGACTAAGGCCAGGAGTTCCTGGCTCCTAGTTCTTTCCCTTGCTTGCTCAGGCAAATCTCTTCATGAACAGGATGGTTTGTCCTCCTAATCTCAGGTTATGGGAGCCCCAACTTCTGAAGTACTTGAGAGTTGTCCTTGACTTCTCCCCTCCTTCACTCCCTATCCAATCAGCCACTGAGTCCTGTTAATTCAATTTCCTAAAGTTTTCTCAAATCTGCCCCCTTCTCTCCCTGCCTTCTGCCTCTCAGCCCTCACCATCCCTTTCTGAAAGGTTAGCACACATCTTAGCTGGCCTTTCTATGCCAGTCATGCTCTTGAAAATCTATTCTTGGCTTTGCTGCTCAAGTATCCAAGTAAGCACATGTGATGAAACTCCCCAGTGCAATGACAAAGTCCACAGAAAAACATTCAATGACCCCCACTTGCCTCAACACAACAAAACAAGGCCAATCTCCATGCGGCCTACAGGGTCTTTGGCAACCTGGCTCTAAGTCTGGCCTATGACCACGAGGGGAGCAGTCGCTGGGTGTTTAGCAACTAGTAGGTGCTAGATAATAAACTGGGCATTTGGCATAAGCAAAATATTTTTAAAAGTCAGATGCATCTAACATCTCACTATTCTCAAACTTGTCCGGCTTCCTTAAACCTCATCATTTCTGTATATGCCATTCCTTTGGCGGAAAGTACTCTTCCTGTCAATCTTTTCCTCTTCATTCAAGACCCAGCCCAGGGCCCTTCTCCTTCGAGTCACAGCTCCCCTACGCGTGGCTAACTGCTCCTCTCTGCGTCCCGGCAGAACCTTGTGGCACCCCAAGCGCTCATTGCCCCGCACGCAACTGCGCACACACCGGTTTTCCTCATTGGTTGGCACTCTTCGGGAGGGAGGGACTGTTTTTCATTCATCCTTCTGTTGTGTCTTTCACTGCCTTAACTCAGTTTGCAATAAATGAGGGAGGCAGCTCAGGTAACAAAACGTAAGCCTGAAAGGGCAGTTTAGGACACCTCGTTGGGATCCCAGGTTCACCCAGGAGGAGTGAGCTTTCTTCCTCTTCCCCCTCACTCGCAATCATAAGGTGGGTCTGAGCAGGGGAAGCAGAAGGCAAGGGCCTTTGAAAATGGACAACTGTGCTGAAAATAAAACTCACTCCTGACAGGCTGAGGAGGTTGCCATTCTAAGCCCCACCTTAGCAATCTCAAGCTTGTCCTCTTGGCTCAGGTCCTGGATGATGGTTGAGCATAAAGCAGGCTCAATCGAGCAAGATGCAAAAACTGTCTTATTACAATGGGATGACAACCTGGGTACTTCCTTTACACGAGTAGGTAAGTTTGAGACAAACAGCCTTTATCGGAAGAAAGCTTGATGCACTCAACCCATTTTTCTGGCTCTTCCGCTCATCTCCAGTTGTATTTCCCTGCATTTCCGTGTCCACTCCACCGCAGAGTGTAGGAGAGACACAACCAGCGACTGCTCCTGCCTCGTGGGGGCCTGCATTACATTCTAAGTAAAAATTATCTCCACAGATCATTGAATCGTGGTTAAAGGGGCCTCCCCTCCTTTTCTACCCACCATCCACCCCAATTTTTCCTCAGGAAATGCTGGCTGATGTGCTGGGGCAGGTCTAACAATGACTCCGAGCCTTGTTGCTTTGTCTGCACAATGGGACTAGTAACAATAATCCCTGCCTCAGAAAGTTGTTGTGAAGCTTGCAAAGGTTAATCAAATCCGTCATGCAGAGAAGTGCTAACTGATCATAGTAACCAGAAACTCCTTCCGCAGAACATAGACACTTTGCGGATTTTAGTCATTTGGATTGGTCTCTCTTCCCAACCCAACAGCCAGCTTCCCGGCATTGCTCTTTTCAGGAGCAACCACTTCCTTCTAGTCGCCTTCCTGAGCGCTTCCGCCTGGAACAAATCGTTCTGCCATCTGACCTGTTTCTCCACCAGTGTCCCTTTCCTCTTTGTACCCAGCTTGCTTTCTGGAAGAGACACAGGGAAGCCCGCCCATCCAGGTCTCTGTCCTGTCTGGACATGTCCCAAATGCACAAATGAGTCCAGAATGTCATATACAAGTGCCTTGGGAAAAACAGATGGTAGGAATTCCGTAGTAACTGAAATAAGGATATTTATCCCTAGAATAATTTGATTGTTTTCTTTCAATTGAAACTAAGACAAATTCTCCCCAGGCATCACCGAGTATGCCAAATCTCCCAAAACAAAGACTGAGGGAGAAAATCGAACTCCACGTGACCAACATTCTCCCCCCGAAGGGTAGCCCTGCCTGTTCAAGGAAGGGGATGGGAGCATCTCCAAGTGCCCCCACCTGGTGCCTACACGTGGGCTGATTTAGAGAGACAGCCTCCAGCACCAGCGAGGGTTAGGAAGAAGCAGAGCGATAGAAACCAGGGAGTCTTTGAACTGTAATCCTTACTCTTGCTGGCCTGGGTTACGGCAATTGCCCTTTGCCCGCTGCCTTGCCCATGTCTCTCCATTGGAGTCCACTCTGCCACTCCTCTGAGAACAAGGTCTTCACTGTAGCATCCTCTGCTCCTCGCGTTGCCACCGAATAGAGCCAAGCTCCTCCAGGTATAGGTATGACGCTCAGCCTCCCATGGAAGACTCTCCTGTAATCATTACCCACAATGATTGCTCAGCCCTTCTCCCTGCCCGCCCACAGAATCACAATTCCCAGCAGAGGGGCCTGGAACTTTCCATTTCTAGAAAGCATTGCAGGTGATTCGAAGTGTGAGAATGCTTTACTACAGAAGAGTCAGCATATATTGCCTGTCCAAAACCCTTCATGAAAAATCTGTCCTCTATTCCTGTCTCCAACCTTACCTCTACCACTTTCTGAGTAACTCTTCCAGCCACCCCACCACGTAGGCTCATGACGCCCCAGATATAATGTGCAGGTTCCTACCTCAGGATCCTGCTACCCCTTCTCTGTCTCCACCTAAGTCCTACTCTTCCCTCAAAGCTCACTTCAGTTACGACTTTCATGCACATCACTTTTTGAAACAGGTATTGAGTATCCTCTGATGCCAGGCTCTGTGCCCTCAGGTGTACTACAAAGTGCAACAGGTGGTTCTTGCCCTCCAGGCGCTTTAAGGTCGAGTAAGTATACGTCAACAACCATAACAAGAGGTAAAATGAAAAAGCGACAGAAGAGTTTGAGAGGGAAGAGGGTATGAGGCCGTAGGGGAAGGTGTCACGGGAAATGGTGTTTTCTGCAGAGGCTCTCAACGTGAGTAGGAATAGACATGTGGGGAAGTGAAGGCCAGGCAAAGGGAGGAGTCTGAGCAGTGAGCAGTAGGGAAGTGAAGAGAATACACAGAAATGAGAAGTAGCATAGCTTGGCTTCACTTACAGGGGTCCACGAAGAAATGTGAGAGATTCGGTTCAAATATAGATAAGTGTGTCCTAAATTCTCACCCTCCTCTGAACTCCTGTAACCAACTCTGCTAGATCACTTAGCATATATGCATATGCATTTTTGGAATTGTTATCAATATGTTTCTAAAAGCAAAGATTTTTCCCATTATAAAACATTTTCATTAAAGAAAATTTGGAAAATATGGAAAGGCAGGAAATTTTTAAAAATAGCTATGTGTATAAATCCTTTTTTCCCTATATCTATCTATCTATCTATCTATCTATCTATCTATCTATCTATTACCCTATACAACTGAAATAAGACCGCATAAAATTTCACATCCTATTTTTGTCACTTTCTAGGGGATAATGAGCACAAACTCAAATCATTGGATATTCCTTGAAAACATTATTGTTAATGGCTGTGTAATATTCCAATGAATATTAAAGTCTCAATTTTACCTAATATTTCCCAAGTTCGATTCTATAGAAATTAAAAAAAAAAATTTATTAACAGGTTTAATCAAGTTAAAATAATTTTTATTCTTCTAGATCCTCTAAATTTTTGAAGAGTCACAACGTGGATTTTGACTCTTCAAAAAGAGAGTATAGCAAGTGGTAATTTCCAAATGTATTAACCAATTCTTTTTTAAAACAAGAATCTAATGGGATTTATTTTTCACAAAAGTTTGGGAAATACTGGTTTAACCTTTACCCCGTGGTACGACATTTAGATTGTTCCCAGGTTTTCACTATTATAAATAATGCTTAGATAATAATAAGGCTGCAGTTTGCAATATTTCTGTAGAATAGATTCCTGAAAATAGAATGGTAGGGTCAACGTATGTGGCTTTATAATTTTTAAAAAATGGAATGGTCTCTCTCTCTCTCTTTCTCTCTCTCTCTCAACTACAAAAGCTTCCTGAGCTCCCCTATTGCCATGTATTTCTTGCATCTCGCTATCATATGGCCTTATGAACTTTATTTAGCAAGTCCTCAGCTAGTGTTTGATGATGGTGATAATAATGATAAAAGAGAATTATCGAGAGAAAGAGGGTAGGTTAGAGCAGGGAGGAATTGCATCTTTCAGAAGAAAGTGTCGTATAAAGAGCCCTTAAATGAAGGTTATTTTCCATCGGCCAGCCTGAGTTCAGTTGTTCCTCTCGTTCTCTGTGTGACCTTGGCCAAATTACAGTGATAACCTGTAGGTTAATAGCAAGAACTAAATGATAAAATATGTATAAAGGCTTATAACACATGCTTGGTCACATATAAGCACTGAATAAATACAGCTGTTTTCTAATATTTTTGTTTTTTTATTATTATTATTAGCTGATTCTGAAGCCTAAAGGAAAGATGACCATTTCTTTAAGAAGCTGAAAATTTATGAGAGTTATACAGGATCAGAGCCAAAAGCAGCTGATTCAAGCAAAGCTTACAGCACAGGGGACATCCAGGAGCAATGGCCAGGGAATAGACAGCCCTGCTAGGAATGGCAACCATGACAGCAAAAGTGAGCCAACGGGGAGAGATGGAAGTCAGCCAAGGCAACCAGGGACTGCATTAAAGATAAAACATCAAATCTATTTGGCATAGTAAAGACTAACATTTTCATTGTCTCCCCCTTTCCCATCAGAAAACTCCATTCTGATCCCATTTCCCATTCCAGAGATAATCAACCATCTCCCAACGGACACAATGTGGTAGCCACCAGACTAGCTCTTACCTGTCAATTCCCTGTCACTGCCTAAGTGACAGCAGGCCCTCCAGGCTGGCAGCCCCAGAGGAGACACTGATAAGAGCAACTGTGATGCCTGGCAGCTCCCTGGACCCTCTTGTTTATTTCTCTATTTCAAAGGAAGATTTGTCCCTGTGTTTTCGGCCAATACTACCTTTTCTGCATTTCCTGGACACATCCAACCCAGAACCAAAAGCTTGACCATTTGGCTGCATCTCTGATGCGGTGAGCCCAGAGCTGTGGGGGCTGATGGTGCCAGACCAGGTCCCACCCCTCCTTCAGAGCCTCCTTTTCTCCTCCTTACTCTTCCCCGTTACTCTCAGTGCTACTGAGAGTTAACAAGTGTTAAAAGCCCTTAGATCTATTTAGAGGGAAGGCCAATTTACTATGATTAAATGCAAGGTAGTATTCAATTAGCAGAAGATAAACACAACATATCAACCCACTACGATAATTTTTAAATCAAAACTTAGAGCACACATAGGCTGCTGCAATAATAATTTACTAATTTAATGATGATGGAGCTTTTTAAGATCTTGCCATTCTCTAAGAGTGTGTATGAAGGACACCCCTAATGTTAATTAGTGCTTGCTTCATTAACAACTTAACCAAAAGGCCACACTTTGTGAAATTATTTGGGAACCTATGAGGAATGAGAGCTGATGGAAGGAAATTACCATGAGTATTTTTCCCATCAGTTAATGAAGGGTATGATGTATAAATCATTAGCAAGGGCCATATGGTGACAGTCAGTGAAAGAAAGGAAAATTTAGAGTATATGGATGGGAGCAGTACAGATGGCTGTAAAGAATGTGTGAATGCACATGCCTCTTCATATATATGCCCCCCGTGGCAGCAAAAACCCCCTCTGCCATGCAAACTGCAGGGTGGTTCTGTTTGGCAGACAGCTGTTGCTTACACCTCTGGGCTCTGCCTGACAGAGTTAGAGTCACCTCTAGCAGGGTGCTAAAGCTTTGACAGTTAGTGCTTGGGAACTTCTGATGAATTCATTAGCCTGCACTCCAATTGGAAGAATGCCTCTCAGGTTCAGTACGGTTCTTTCTGTCCTTGATGGCCAGCTCCTTTGAAGATGTGTTCACTGGTCCACAAGTGCCCAAAACGAGGGGGCCCCTGACAGTCTGGGGCAGCAATTCCCAGTTTGCTGCACATTGGAATCAAGTGGGGATCTTTCAAAAATACTAATTTCTGGCTCCCAACCCCATAGATTTAATGCATATGGAATATGCTGCGAGCTGAATGTCTGTATCCTTTCCAAAACTCATGTTGAAACCTAATCCCCAAAGTAATGGTATTTGGAGATGGGACTTTTGGGAAATAATTAGCTCAATAGGGTGGAGCCCTCATGATGAGATTAGTGTCCTTGTAAGGAGAAACCAGAGAGAACTGGCTTGCTCTGCTTTCTGCTACATGAGGATATAAGAAAATATCTACAAACTTGGATGAGGGTCCTCATCAGACACCTGAACCTGCCAGCACCTTGATCTAGAACTTCTCAGTATCCAGAACTATGAAAAATAAATTTCTGTTGTTAAAAACACCCAGTTTATGGCATTTTCGTTATAGCCGCCCAAATGGCCTAAGATAGAATATGATGTGAGCACTGAGACATTTTTAAAGCTCCACCTGCCAGGGTGATCCTAGCATGCAACAAAATCTAAGAATCACTGGTCTATGACCCAAGCCCAAGGTCTGAGGTAGATGAACCTCATAGCAAATCCTAGAATCTGGACCGAGCCTGTTCCTGGCAAGGATGCTGACCATTGAAAGGTGGGATCTTTAGAAGGAGCAAAGTCTCTAGAATCAACAGCCCTGGGTTTGAATCTCAGCACCACTGTTTACTCTGAGTTTTCTGCTCTATATAATGGAGGTAAAAATGCTTTCCTCAGAAGTTATATGAGCATTAAATGAAACAATATATATAAAGAGCATAGCTTGAAAAATAATAAGGGGAAGAATGGTTTATTTAACCAATGAGAATTAAGTAGCAAAGAAGAAAAAGAGAATTATGGCCAATCAGTATCTAGGACTTGCCTGAAGTTGCTAAAGGAACTGTGAGCATTTTATGCAAGTGCCTTCAATAGATCCAGAATGCTCTGGTGATTACTATACCTTATTGTGTGTTAACTAGGAACGAAGTACTGTTCTAGGCACTTTATAAACACTTCTTAGGTTGTTGACAGGTAGATATATCAGTAAGGGTTTTCTGACAAGGAGAAGTCCAGAAAATAGTTGATCGAAATAAATTCTACTAATCCAAAGCATATGCTGTCCATGGCTCTAGGTCATGGATGTTGAAAGAATGAATCCCTGTTAATTTACCAAGTGCACAAGACATGGTCTGGTGGAAAGAAGACTGGACTTGGTAAAGACTTGGTTATAGTCTTAGGTCAGCCACTCCCAAGCTGTCCAACTGTGGTTATGTTTCTTCACCATTCTGAATCTCAGCTTGTTAGAGGGTATAAATAAAGACAGCCGTCTCACCGAGCATAAAACATGAAACAATATATGTAGAAGTGCAGATTATGGTGCCAGGTTCACGGCAAGAACTCAGTAAACGGTTTGCTGAATTACACGTTCTAAACAGCAGAGGGAGGAAATGCGGAGTGGGATGTTTATAGGTGGGGGCCTGGGAGAAGACGCCTGGGTTCTAAGAGGACCCGGTAACATCCGTACAACGCATTGCCCCATTTCCCAGCGATACCTGGTCTAATGAGCTCTTGAAATTGTCCTCTTTTCTTGCCCAGACATATTTATACACCTGTGAGCACTTTGTTCCAAGCCAGCCCCTCAGCTGGAGCTGAGAAAACCAAAAGGGCTTGGCAGCCACCTGTCCATCCCACAGGCACGATGGCTTGGCACCTCAATTAGACTGCGGCGTGAGAAAAGCCAGGCCCAGACCCCCACGTAGCCACCCCCTCCTTTCTGCAGAAACAACCAACCCCCCTAACTAGGAAAATCAATGGACTTTTCTCCCCACCGATATCTAAGCAGCGATTTGAATGTGTTCTGTAACAGGAGGAGCTGTGGAACAAAAGGTCATGGCCGATTCGAAGTTGGTCTTCATATCAGCAATTGCTTTTAAAGACACAATTCTCCCAACTCTGTGAGTCCCTGAAGATAAAAAAAAAATTTATATCAATGTACAAATGACTTTATGACTTTGATTATACAACTTCTGAGAAAATATCCATATGAACTGTTAAGGAAGACTAAAGATATTGTGATAAAGAAGACTCTTTGAAATTCTGCTTTAAAAAAAAAAAAATCTATGTCATGAGATATGAATGTAACCAAAGCCTTGATAAAAGTCGTGTCATCCTTTTGCCATAGAAGCTGCTGAGGCATGAAAGGGACCACGGGCCTGGAGATCTTTGCCGCCTTTAAAGTCGAGCTTATTAGCATGCATTAGAGTGAGTCTCCCTGAAGATGGGCCTGGCCAAAGGTTATCAATGAAACTTAATTTAATGAGGCCAGAACACAGGGAGAGGAGCCCTGCAAAGCCAGCACTGAGAGGAATTTGGGATAAGGGCATTTCATTTTCTGAAGAGGAGAAACCAAGATAAACTCATTAATGCAAAAGGTACTACAGTGTTGGTTTTTGTCCTCAGAGCACCATTCTCGATGGGGGTGCCACTCACTCTCGTTTTGGAGACTAAAATCCCACTCCACCCAGAATAGAAGCTGAGGATAATAGAGACTCTGAAGTGAGGGACGAGCTATAGGGAAGGCTGTTCTACAGACCAGCAGCCGTGCTGAGATGTGACAGCCGATGCGGAGCAGACTCCAACAGGCTTCTCAGTGGCCGAGGCTGTGCTTTCTGAACTTAAGTTAGGCATAGATCTAGGCCAGTTACTTCCACCACGGTTGTGCAAATGTAAGAAGCATTCTTAGAATCCTGAAGACAAGAGGAAGCTGCTTAAAGAAATGTTGCAACTGCTCCCCAGCCATGAGAATCAATTGTTCCAAGGCCAGAATTGGTGAGGACCCATTTTGGGGTAAATCAAACAGGGGTCACAGATTGACACAGCTGCAGGAGACAGACAAATAGTGTAAGTTAGTGAACCAGGGAGCAGTGAGGTAGAGGGCATGCTGGGCTGAGAGCACGGCCTCTTCTCGGCTTGGAGAGTTGTGCCACTGGTGACATTTGCCAGATCTGATTGCTTAAGTGAAGCTGGACCTGTTGTAAATGCTCCCCAGCCACGAGAAGTTTTCCCAAGGCTAGAGTTGTGAGGCCCCTTTTGGCACTGTAAACCGTACCCAGAAAGAATTTAATTTTTTTTCTTTCACCTTGCTGACTACAAGACAGGATAATCTCAAAAGTTTTATTAGCATAGACCCAGTGGACTGTACCCAGCCTAAGTACACTCTAGTAAGGAATTGTTTTTAAAATGTAAAAATATTAATTATATAAGTTTCAGTGGTTTTGTTTGTGGTAGATTTATAAAAATTGCCATGTCATCTTGATTATTGGGCTGTATTTCCTCTACCAGATTAATATAATAATGAAATATGATTTACGCCTTCACAGGGTGTAGAGTTATATCATAAATGACCCAGAGGCTTCAAAGGCAATGACAACACCGCTGGTCTCTGGAGCAGTGAGTCACCTGCACAACTGACCTCGTATTTAAGAATAGAGAGGGAGCATCAAATATTGGCAGAAGAAAACTTTTCTAGCATCTTACATCCAGAAATGGTTCTTTTCTTTGGAAGCTCAAAGGTAGCAGAAATATGTGGCTGCCGTTAAGTATCTTCAAGGAAGAGAAATATAGGAATGTTAGTGAATGTGATGAGCTGTATTTCAGTGGCTCACAAAATATGTAACAAGTAATTCCCATAAATATTTAATAATCAGCCAGATATATAAAGACAAAGAAGGATACAAACACATTTGTTACACAGTATTAAGAATAGATCATAAACATTTGTTGACTAAAACAATATTTCAATTTACATAATCTCTCAAAGACAGAGTTTCATTCCTGATGACAAACAGTGACATTACCGGAGGGGGAGGAAGAAAAAGAAGGTTGGATCTCTCAGCTTACCCTGCTGCTGCTGATCTTGGTGGCAGCGATAGGACATGACAGATATCTGGTCTGCTGGGTCACTAATCTCATCTGCGTAGGGGCTGTCCTAAGAGGGAGGTAGTTTCCAGAACACAAGAAAAAAAATAATAAGATAGCTGTCTCCTGTGAGTAACCTGTAGATATTAAAATGCAGATCCAAATCCGTAGGTCTGAGGTGGTGTTTCAGATACTGAAAACAAACAAACAAACAAACAAAAAAGGACACTCATCTCTTTGGTTAAGACTGGGTTAGTCTGCAAATAAAAATTTAGTGTTCAAACTAAGAATGGCTATATCTGACTTGTTCAGTACTTTACACAGGGCAGGAAAACAAACTACCACAAAGAAAGAAACATTAGACCAGAACAGTGCAGGAGCTTAATAAACATCTTCATGAAACGTTAAAATGGCTGCCTCGTTTGTCTGCAGCACGGGTCACGCACCACTGCGAGGGTGCTTTTTACAGCCTTTCCAAATCAGGGGCAATTTGCTGGCCTCGAAATAAAGAAAAGAAAAGAGAGGGGGCCCTGTCTGGTCAATGATTTATTCATGGAGCCAAGAAAACTCTTTCCCTCTAAAATGATATTTTTCCTGGGTTCTATCCCTTCAATCTTCCTCCGGCCTGGGAATATATGTTTCTCTCCTCCATGTATTTTTCAGTGGTTTCCATTATTACATGACAAACCGTTCACCTCAATCTACAGCGCCTGCATCTCAGCGGGGTTGCCCTTGCTCAGAAAATTGTGCCGCTCCACAACTCAGAATTGATGCTTTGTCTTGCCCCAAGAGCTGAGCAGTTTCTCCTCTAAACCGAGGCCTTCCCCACCCCAAGAAGGGGCTGTGAGAAGAGCAATGGGGAGCAGTGGCACCTCTGGTTGGTAATGTCCACAGTTTGTACACAGATGACTTTTTAAAAAGCAAGCCGAGAGATGGGTTGATGATCAAGTGGTCCACAAGACAGCCTGTTTCTAGGCAGAGAAAAAAATCTTAGTTCACATCCCTGGAGGGCTCCCAGTTGCCTCAGACCTTAGAATTATAATCCATGAGCATGTGCAGATTTGGGGCATGGGGATCTATAAGAGACCCCAAACTCTGATCTCTTTGTGTAGGTTAACCTGTATCTCAGAGAGCTCAGTATGAACCAAGTGTTGATGCCTTCATAGAAAAACAGGCAGCAAAGTGTGAAGGAGTTTATTATATAAATAACATAATGAGATAAATCTTAGCCCAAAGTCCAGGGTCTGGAGGGAAACATCAGTTAAGACAGAGATGTAGCCATCTACTTGCTTGTCTAGAAATTTTGAAGGAGAAACAAATTTTAGGGGATAGTGTTTATTTGCAGAATTATTCCTTTAGGTAGATGTTCAATAGTGTCTCATTCTGTGCGCAAAAGTCTGCTTAGAAAACTGGTTATATGCCAGAATTCAACTCAGATATCACCTTGTGGAAGTAGCCTTTCTTCTCTGCCCTATATCCTGTATCTACTTGTGCGATTGCATTTGTCATTCTGCATTGCAACTCTTGGTTGAATGAATGTTTCTCCTATTAGAATGTGAGTCTTTGATGGCAAGACATAGGTTTACTCAACTCAGCATCCTCAGCATCTAGTTCAGTGCCTGACACATAGCACATTATCAATAAATCTTTGTTTAACCAAGTTTCATTCTAATTTCTACTTTCCTTTTCCTACCTACCAGGGTAGTTTGGGCATTTCCTTATCTTTGGGACTATTATTTCTGGTCCTCTGTCATTCTCCTTTTTGGGTACTTTTCTCAATTCCTTCTTCCATGAAGGAATTTTTTTTGTTTCCTAACAAAGTTCTCAGAATTTTTTTTTTTTTAAACAAAGGCTATTTTTCAGTTCTTTGACATTCCTTGGAGTCACCAACGAGAGGAAAGGGTATGGAGCACTGAAATTTCTTAATGGGGTAAGAGGAAGAAAAAACATTACCATGCTGTGTATACTCCCAGTGGGATAGGGAGTTGGCTAGGGTGTGGGAGGCCCTACAGTAACAACTAGCTTTGAACTTCACCAGAAAACACTCCAGCATCTATAAGGAGGTCCATGCCTGCAGGTTAGGGATTCTCTCACTTAGCACAACAGGTAGATATACTTGGTCTATTCTAGGAAATAGGTCCTGGTATTGTTCCCTACTCAATACAACCCAACCTTAATCCATATATTTTTGTTTCTTAGTAAAGGATACTCTCACTAAGGCCAGAATTTGGGAAATGAAGAGAATCGTCCAATGCAGACTCCATTAGTAACATCCCAATGCTCTCTAAACATAGTCCTCCCAGAGATGCCAGATTCAGCAATTCTGAGATGTGCCCATAAAGCTTGTGATATTAATCAAATTCATGAGAAGAAGCTGAGACCAGAATGCTTAGGCCAATGAATCCTAACATGGTCTCCCCATATTATGGAGGAAAAGCAAGCTTCAGTGTATCGTGACATCATCAATCTAAGCAGGCAAGCAGAATAGATTTCCCGATTACCAGGTTAAGCGATGCATCAAACAGGAGCGAGCCTGGTCACTACTAATCATTTAAATTTAGGAAGACTGAGCTCAGTGACATTATCAGGCCCACATTAAAGAGTGACTTCTCTCTGCTATCAGGAATGCAGTGGTGTCCCCTCCAGGATTTATTACTCTGGGAAGCTGCAGGATGGGCTGAGGCAGCAACTATCTACGGTCCCAGCACCCCATCCATCATCCCCACCACCCCCACTTCTGGTCGGTGTCCAGGGGCTGAGGCCTCTGATCTCTCCTCTTTGCTGGGTCCCTTCCATGGTCATGTCTACATGCAAGCTAAAGAGCAAGGATCTAGAAACGAGTTCAATTAGAACACTCTTTGTTATATCATTATTAAATCCCCAACTGGCTTATTTCCCTCCGGTTTTCATTTAGGAAAACACAATGTTTTCTCATACTCTAGACTACAACAGCCATCTGAACCCAAATATGGCTTAGCCCTGGATATACATGCTTCAAACTCATCCCCAGGGATCCTGTTTCACTTGTTCTGTAGTGGGACCGGGAATAAAAATTTAGAATAAAATTCTCAACTGATTCTGCATCAACATATCATTAATAATCACTAATTTGCAAGGTCTCCTTTGGGGAAAACTAGGGAGTAGACCAGATATTTAGGGACTATGCACCAACAAAATCACTAAACAGAGACTCACAAATTTCACTTGAGAACTAAAGACATAGGTCAGGAAGAAGGAAGTGTCTTCTATACCGGTGCTTCTCAACAGTTAGTGCATGTTCGAACCACCTGGGAAGCTTGTTAATATGCAGATTCTAATTCAGTAGGCCCAGAGTGAAACCTGAGATGCTACACTGCTTACGAACTCCCACATCATGCCAGCGCTGCTGGTCCATGAACCACACTTTGAATAGCAAGGATCTGTAAGAATGGTTCTCAAACTTAACCTCACATTAGAATCATCTGGGAAGATTTTAAAAATCCCAATGCCAGGATCACCCCAGACCAATCAAATTAGAATCTTTAGGGATGAGGCCCAGGCATCAGTATTTTTTAAATATCCCCAGGAGATTTCTTTGACCAAAGTTGAGAATCATTGATCTATACTTATAAACAGCCCTGCTCCTGCGGCTGAATTCTGTAATTACTGAGTCTTTTGTGTTGGATATTTTGATAGACATTTACTATAGATATCAACCTTCAACCCAAACACACAGGCCAAGTGCTTCCAAGGAAGTTGACCCAACTTCCAGCCCCAAGTATGAACTGTCCAAAAGTTATTTGATCCCGCCCTTGGCCAATGGTTATTGAGAAATATAGATGTCACCAGGAAAGGTCCCTGAAATTAGACTTAACAATAGATATATGAGCCAATAAATCTCTTTTTGCTTAAGCCAATTTAATATGGATGAAGATAGCTTAACTCATATTGTCATTTGGCTCATGTGGAACAAAGGACTGGATAATGCAGTAAAATCCTCCTAATTGTCCCAAAATGGAAAAGATCCACCAAATTTGACTAAAACCTATCTCACTTCTCTTAACTTTCCCTCACCTCCATTTCTTCTTCCACCCTCCAGGGCAGAGGTGAAGGAAATGGCCTTAGGACTATAATCTTATTTAGACCCTCTCAGAAAAAGAATGACTTTGGAGAAGTCCCTAGCTTTATCGAAGCCATGATTTGCTGATATTTAGCAGGATAAGAATAATATCTGTGTCACAAGGCTTTTGTGAGCATCAAATGAGATAATGGATGTGCAAGCATCCTACAAATGGTAAATTGCTATAAAAATGTCATTTGTGGTCTTTGTGGTTGTTGTTTACTGTTAGGAAACATAACTAGTGGTTCTAAAGGTGGAAGTTTATTCATAATGTTAGCCACTGTGCATCCATGCACTGTCTCCTGGAGAGTCTGGGTAAGGGTGAGTGCACTGCTGGTTTTGGCAGAGTTCCCATCTGAGATGATGTCCCTGAGTTACCTAGAGCAATCGGAATGGAGGAAGAGACATAAATCGCACTGTTCCTTGCAAGCGGGGTGAGGGTGGGGGTGGGGAGTGGGGCAGAGGGAGAGAAAGGGAGGTTGCAACCTAAATGATTTTTAATTATTTTCTGACTCACTACATCATTAGGGAGACAGGGAAAACTCTTAAGACTAAGTAAGACGCAGTGATCTAATGTCATTGATTTTCACATATATTTTATGAGTGATGAAATATGATGAAGCTGGAAGAGAAAAGCTTTTCAAATATGATAAAATAAGAGAATCACCAAGCCCATTTATAAAAAAACAAGTCAAGTTGTTGGCTGAGGCTGAGTTTGCAAAAGTCAGGCTTCAAGATTCCCCCATGTGGGGTAGCCCAGAAAGCTCTATGGTGCCCTAAAACCTACTCTGAGGGTGTGTTGATGGCCTCCTCTCTTTTATAAATTTAAAAATCATTTAGTCTCTGTCTACTAAAATGTAAGTTTCTCTTTTTTACCATCACATCCTCAGCCTCTAGCATAAGGCATGACACATAGTGGGCCCTCAAATTTCATTCATATTTCAAATGAATGAAACTCAAATGTCTAGCACTGCACTGGGATAAAGGAGTATGACTCTTACTATCTTCATTGAGCTTATAATTATTTGGGGGTCTACATGCAAAAATAGTTTAACAAGAAATAGACAATGAAGTACATCATGCAGTTAAGTACCGAAAAGCTACTACAGTGAGTTTCTAGCATTCACTGAGAAAAAAATATATATATATTGTCTAAAGTTACATAGGATGACATTCCAGAAGAAACAGAATCCTCCAGTGCCCAGAATGCTGCCTTGAGCAATTAGGAAGTCTTTAAGCATTCAGTCAGGTGGCTTTATTTCCAGTCAATAATGTCATTTTTTTCCCAAAGGCAAAAGTAAGCAAACTTCAATCAACCCACCTAAAGTATAAATTATTAGTAATGTTAAAAGAATATATGGTGAGGTTCAACTTGCAAGGGCATATGTTATATTCCAGCTTCAGACTTAGAATAAACTGGATGTGGCTGGAAATGTAATAGAAATGAGACCAAATGCACCCATGAGACCAACACTGCCTGCCGCTACTGGAGGGCACTCTTTCTTGAGTTAGTTCAGGCAGGTGCTGCGTTCCATCACAAAGAAGAGACGTTGGAAGGAAAGGACAACTTCAGCCATGACAAGATTCATGTCCTTCGCATTGCTTTCCGGTGCTTGTCCTGCTCAACCATGCCGGTACTGAGGCCTAAGAAGAAAAATCTAACAAATACTGTCAGCAACACCAACACCGTCATTTATTTGAGCACCACCTACTCCTAATAACCGATGAATGACTTATTTTTATTTCTTGTATTCTGACAACTTTAAGAGGTTTATATTCTGCCCTTACTTCACTGGTAGAGAATGTAAGGAATATAAAGTTAAGTAATTTGCCCAGAGTCAGATCATCAGTAAGTAATAGAACCAGGATTAGAACCCAAATCTATCTGGCCGCAGAGACAATGCTCGTAACAAGACACCATACCGCTTCTCCCTCCTGCTGTGTTGTTTAACTAGAATGTTTGTACGAAGAGAATAAGGCACCACTGCTTTAGGGCCTACTTGGAAACAGAGTGAGGACAGGTAGGGAAAGGAAGCCATTTCCTCTTCTTCTTCAGGGTCAAGAATGTCTCTCTAATGATCTGGGAGCCTGTGATCCACACAGTGACCAGAGCTGAATTAGGTTTCCAGAGATAACTAGAGTTTACATGAGTAGTGAATTAAGCTTGGAGCCCTAGAGTGCTCGATATGGTGATACAAAGGCAAAAAGATAGTCACTTCTGAGGGTAATTTAACAAAGCCAAGAGGATGGTTGGCTACATCGAATGGCAGAAAAAAAATTCAGAGTTCACTAAATCTGCATGGGGCGTGGAGATGGGGTGAAGGGAGAACTGGAGAGTCCTAACTCCTTTCTTAAGATTGAGAAATTAAAAAAAAAAAGAAAAAGCCTCTGTTATGATTGGAGAGACAGAACATGGGCATTACTTCCAGGCAATAAAGGTTAGAAGATGTCAATCATTGTTTTAGAAAATATAAATGATCAGTTGAGAAGACTATTTTAGAAAAATGAATCTATTAGTAAAGTACAGGACAGATTGCGGAAAGAAGAGCCTGGAGTCAATGCCTCAGGGATTTGGCAAACTTTTGCTAAAGTATCCATCCATTAAAAAGTTATTATAATGCAAGAAATGTTGAAAATGATGATTGATTGATATCTACTTTGGAGTGGATATAAAGTAGTATAAAAAGGATTACTCTGAGGTGTATAGCCTAGATTATTTAGAGAATGCTGGTATTATCAATTTTAGAAACATGGAAAAATAAAGACGGATAACCAGTTAGAAGAAAAGTTAACAACAATAACAGCTACCATTTATTGAAATATCACTATGTAGCGGTCACTATATCGAGATTTTTTTACAAAAATCTTGTGCGTTAGGCATTATTATTTTCTTTTATAATCAAGGAAACTGAGGCTTATGGTAAATAATTTGCATAAAGTCTCAGGGATGGTAAGTGATGGTGCCAGAATAATGAGGTTTGTTTTAAGCATTTCGATATGGTAACAGAACGTCACAAAAGAGCTGCTGAACAATGTTTTAAGGTGAGAGTATGAGCTGGAGAGGCAAACTGGAGGAATTTTTCAGGTACCTGACCAAGAAAATAAAATTTCTCTAAGAAATACCATTTTAAAAAAAGGTAGAGGAAAAGGCCACAGAATTTTGTGAATTTCCATAAAAAAAAAGGAGCAGTTGGCCATTAACATGGCTATTATCAAAGAAACAGAAAGTAACAAGTATTGGTAAGTATGTGGAGAAATTGAAACTCTTGCATATTGCTGGTAGGAATGTAAAATGGTACAGCCACTGTGGAAACCAGTGTAGCAGTTCTTAAAAAAAATTAACCATAGAATTACAATATGATCTAGGAATTCCACTGCTGGTTATATACTCAAAAGACTTGAAAGCAGGGACCTGAATATATTTGTACACCCATGTTTACAGCAGGATTATTCACAATAGCCAAAAGGTGGAAAACAATCCAAATTTTCACCAACAGACGACCAAAATATGGTACATACATTCAATGGAATATTATTCAGCCTTAAAAAAATGAAATTCCATCACAGACTATAATATGGATGAATCTTGAAGGCATTATGCTAAGTGAAATAAGCCAGTCATAAAAGGATAAATATTGTACGAATCCACTTATGAAGTCCCTAGAGTAGTCAAATTTATTGAGACAGAAAGTGGAATGGTAGCTTCCAGAGACTGGGGGAGGAGGAATGGAAAATTAATGTTTAATGAGTACAGAGTTTGGGTTTGGAAAAATGAAAAAATTTGGGATATGGATGGTGGTGATGCGTGCACAACAATGTAAATATACTTAGTGTTAATGAGCTGTGCACTCAAAAATAGTTAAAATGATAACAGGAAACAACTACTGTATTTCAACATAATAAATATAATGGAAAACAATTTTAAATAGTAAAAATGATAAATTTTGTGTTATGTATATTTTACCATCTTTTTTAAAAAAGTAGTTGGCCAAGCATAAAGTTGGAAGTTGAATGCAAATTCTCCCACTGTGAGTTGGATGTGTTCTGAAAAGATAAGGGAGATCTAGCTATATTCTACCAAAGGACAGTCCAACTAATCATTTTAAAGAGGCCAGTATTAGGAAAAAAGGTTATAGGTATGTGGGTGCTGATTTTTATGCTATGGCTTAGCTCATTAAAATAAAAACACTAGGATTAACAAAATGTTTTCAAGACTTTGAAAGCAAATTCATAAATTTATCCGCTCAAGAAATGTCTCTTTCAATACTGCATATAGCCACCTCTGGTCCCAGCATGACATCAGAAGAAAAGGCATCCAGAATTGGAATTAAGGAATTAAATAGCACAACTAAAGATAAGAACAAATTTCTTCATACTGAGAATTCTTCATCCTGGCACTGAGTGGTTCAGGTGATGTGCAGTCTTGTTTTCTGTGAGTGTTTAGGCACAGGATTGGACCAAGTTTTCTGGGTTAAGATAAAAAGAAAGAATAGGTAGCATCATTCTGCAGCCTTCTCCCTGCCTTATGATCTTGTAGGTAAATCATTTAACCACAGTTATTGTGTCCTTTTTAAAGTGCCTCATACAAATTTGGAGATTCCTGTTGCCTTCTTCGCTTGAGGAAAAAGACAACACACAGTGCCCCTAAGCTATGCAAACACTTAGATGGGAGCTGAGGGAGAGGGGTTAGCATTTAGTGGCGACAATTCTCACAAAATTTCTCATCTCAGAGATGTTACAACTCCTGATGGCTTCAATCTTTCATTTTAGAGATTTCTATTGATTGGGTAAGAATCACAGACATTTTATCCACAGCACAGAGATATCAAAGCAAACTTTTCCCCCCAGTGCCATTTCCCTAGGGGATGGGAATGATTGATTTTTATTGGTTCAGCTTCTAGGATACTCACATCTCAATCCAGCCAATTTTCTTTGGAGAGAGCCCACTCCAGTCCACTTAATTGTATTTTCTAACCAAAGAGTTGAGAGAGATTTGTCATCTTTACAGTCCAGAGGAGACGAATCTCCAGACTTCTCTTCCAATTGTGTGAGCTTGTTTCTGAAGCTGGTAATTGAAGAAGGGAGGCAAAGCTTAAGGGGGAAAAAGTCACACAAAAATACACAGCTGAATATACAGTGACTGCGATACAGACAAAAATAAACTAATCAGGGCATGAAGGAATTGAAAGGTCTGAGGAGAAACAATTTGCTTCATGCTTTCCTAACTTTTATTGGACAACGATTCCTATAAGAAGTCTTTCATTTGGAGCTGAACAAGGAAGCACCATATATTAGTAAGAAAGTCCTCCTCTCAATTTTCTGGTTACATCTTCCTTTCTGTTTGCTTTTTCTCATGGATCACATGCTCCTATAAACTTTTCATCACCCTGACCTCTGCTTATTTTAACCTTCATATAATCTTATACCAAATTTCCAATTTTCACCTGTCTTGGCACTAGCTTGCTCTGGATTATAGAAATGAAGATTTGGAGCAAATTAGGAACACTAATCTATTTTGAGACTTTGGAAAAATTAATGCCCACATTGAAAGAGAAGGCCTCAACCACCCTCTTGGCAAATGGAAAAGGTGCCCACCTTGGGTTTCTTCCACACACTGCCACTTTCCTGCCCCCGATTGTATTTTTCCATTCAATATACAATCAGTCTTGATAACTTCTTTATGCTGAACGTCTTCAAACCTACTCATTCTATATTACGTTATATATTTTTATTTTGTGCATAGATTTATTTTCATTTTCTCTATTATATTGTAACATTTCCAATTAGATGTAAAATTCCTGCAGACCCAGTAATACTATTTCTTTACCTCTTCCACAATGCCTACCAAACATGGTGTTGGGCAAGACATTGGAAATATTACAACTAGCACTATAAAGTGGCAATGTCATTTATGTCCTTTTTTCAGAATGTCTTTGTTTAGAGTCAATCATAATTTTTGACATATTGTTTTTAGTTTATTTTTGATCTATATTTTTATATTACTCCATTTGATCTACTCCTTTATTGACCACACTGGCTCAAAGTATTATTTTGATGACTTCAAAACTTACCACTGTTGATTCCCTCCAAGCAAAAGAATTTACCTCTACCACAATAAAACAATGTTACAGGGGGTCTGAAGGCCAACCCCGAACAGGAACACAAAAGATTCTGAGCGCGGACAATATTTTTAGAGTAAGCATATGGCTGCTAAAGGTCGCCTCTTTGAAGAAGACATTGGAAGACAACTCTCTATAAATATTTTCACCTTTCAGCATGGTCCAGACTTTTTGAGAAAAAGTACTGCAACCTGGATTAAAAGGATGATTGGATGATAAACATTCAATTAGAGATAGTGTACTGCTCCAGAGAGATTTAGAGACTCATCTCCTCCAGAGCTATTGTGATTTTCTTACCTTCTAAAAGTAGTGAAGTAGATAGTTTCTCTTTTCTCCTCAGAGAAGATTCCTCCTCTCTGTCTCTCTGTCTCTCTGTCTCTCTGTCTCTCTGTCTCTCTCTCTCTCTGTCTCTCTGTCTGTCTGTCTCTCTCTCTCTCTCTCTCTTTTCCTTCTCTCACTCTTATGTTACAGTGCATGCAGATGTGCCAGACATCCTGTATAAGCTCCAAGTCTCATAACTTTGGGATTCCTCTTCTGTGACACTAAGGTCCTACACCCAATTTCATTGTTAGAGGGGTTTTCCCCACATCAACCAATTCTCTGTGGCACCGTTTGTATATTCTACAGTTCAATTCAACTCTGAAACTGTCTACCTGGAGATATGAGATCCTACAGGTAAGGGGCTCAGTCCTACAATATTCCTTCCTCTCCCCACTTTAGATGCCAATCCCAAGTCCCAGCTGTCACTTGGGTTTCTAACCAACCAGCTACAGATTAGAGCCTCTGACAACCCTTTCCTCAAGTTTGATTAATTTGCTAGAGCAGCTCACAGAATTCCGAGGTAATATTTTACTCAAGAGATTAGCCATCTCTTATGAAAGAATATAACTCAGAAACAGCCAGATGGAGGAGACGCATAGGGCAAAGTATGGGAAAAGTGTTCGGAATTCCCACACCCTCTGCAAGTACACCACTTCCCCCAAATCTCCATGTGTTCACCAACGCAGAAGCTCTTCAAACCCTGTCTCTTTGGAGTTTTGTTACGGAGGCTTCATTACATAGGAATAATTGATTAAATCATTGGCCATTGACAACTGATTCAACCTCCAGCCCTTTTCTCCTCCCCAGAAGTCAGGGGTGGAACTAAAAGTTCTAGCCCCCTAATCACATGGTCGGTTCTCCAGGCAACCAGTTCCCATTGTTAGGTGGGGCCCCCAAATCACCCCATTAACATAATAGGAGACACCTTTATCACACTCATCACTTAGGAAATTCAAAGGGTTTTAGGAGCTCTGTGACAGAAATGGAGGTGAAGACCAAATATATATTTCTTATTATAAATCACAATACTATAGGTACAAGCCTTCCTGTATGCACAAGTAAGTAACATTGGGCCCTTGTCACATCATCCTGTGGTTGGTTGGGACACAGGAAACTAGCACTAAGATGCTCTATGAGCAACAAATATATGCTCTCTAACACAGAGATATGCTCTCTAATACAGAGGTTTGGTGCCTCTGTTAGTATGTGTGTATATACATTGAGGGAGAGAGAGAGACAGAGAGAGAGAGAGAGAGAGAGAGAGAGAGACACTAACACACACATCTCTATACAACATAGCAGGTTAACTTGTTAGCCTGTAAGTAGAACAACATCTCAGGCCCATCACAGTTTCAGACTTAACCAAAGACAATAATCATTATAACATTCTTGGGTATTAATCAAATAAGCTACATAAACAAGAGTTTCATAATGGTGTAATGAGTTAGGAGCCTTCTTTGGGAGATATCAAAACCTTTGCCCTTGGTCCTACTTTCTTGCCTTACTAGTGGTTGCCTATTCTGTGTAAGGTGGGGTCATTGCTTTTAGGGGACTACAACTAAATGCACACATGCTCAGTCCCTGAGGAGTTTGTCATGCATAGGGGAAGATAAGGTATTTACCAAATATCTTTAAAACAAAAGAGAAATTGCTTCTGTGAAAGAAATATATTTAGTACTACAAGACATAAAAGGAAGAGGCAGTGTTTCATTTAGCTGTGTATGTTGCGGTAGGGAGGAGCTAACTGAAGAGTTCCCATGAAGGAAAATTTTCAATATCTGTACCCATCATTTAGATAAGGCTACAGAAGCCAAGCTCCTTGAATTTGTAAATAAAACAAAGAAGGGTGTATGGCCAGTTAACTGGTTAGCAAAATCAAGATTCTGAAATATAGCTGTAAACTGGAATGACAGGAAAAGTTAACAAAATGAAACTGTACAGTTACAAATGTAGAGTGATAAGTGGGTTAATAGCAATACTGATGGGAGAGAAACAAGAGTTGTAGCAGGCTGCATAAGCTCAATAGTGGTAAAATTAAACCCAAACATTCCTCTTGATGCTATTTCAAATCCCCACGCACCTGTTCACCTGGGAGGCTCACACCTATGAGGGCTGAATCGGGCAAGTTTTACTGTTCCTACTGAATATAAGTGGGCACGTGGTCTCCGAGTGTGACTTAACCAAGGTTGTCAATCAGAAAAAGAGAACCATCTGTGGTCCCATTGACTGAAGGGTGACATCACAATCAAGGAGTCTCAACAATAATCGAAATTCTGTGGTCAGTTGAGGTACAACATTTTATGAAAGATGTTGGCAATGAAGGTACACTCCATCCATTGGAGGCAGTCAGAGTGATGAAGGGTCTGGACATCGTGGCATAAAAGGAATGCCCGGAGCAGAAAAGGCATGAGAAGAACTACGGTCTGCAATGGTTTGGGGAGCTATCATGTGAAAAGGAGTTAGGCTTGTTCTGCGATGGTTTGTGGGGCAGAAACAACACCATTGTATGAAAGTTACAATGAGAAAGATTTCAGATGACTGTAAAAGTGAGCATTCTGTTATTTAGAGGTGGGAAAGATGAGCTTGCAAGAGAGTGAACCCATCACCACAGGGCCGATGATAGCTGTGACCAGCCACAAACTGCAGTTGTTGTTGAAGGAATCTCTGCCTAAAAAGAAAAAGTTCGTGGCTTCTAAGATCTCTTCCAGCTCTGAGGTTCTATTACTTAAATAAAAAATCTACAACACCAGGAAATTCATATCCCAACTATAGATCTTCAAAATATGCTCAGACATTAAGAACTATGCTGACACCATGAGTTAGCACCATATTCATCTGGGTTGATAAAACATCATAAATAGTCATAAGGCCACTCACATATCATGACTTCTGCCTTTCGCTAGTCTTCATATCCTCCATGAATGTGAAAACAGCTTGAATTATTATCCCAGAGGAGTTAAGTGATGAGTTTCAGGTTAGTAGTAAAATTAGAGCCAGAAATCCAGTCTCTCCTTAGATACACTGAGATCTCAGCAATGATATTCGTAATGAAATGACTAATATTTATTTGGATAGCACTTACTATGAGACATGCACTGCTTTAAGCATTCTGTATCTATTATCTTATTTAATCCTCACAAAACCCCATTAAGTGAGAACTATTATATCTCTATTTTATAACTTAGGAAACTAAGAAGCACACAGATTAAGTAACTTGCCTAAGAAAACAGATGTCACGAAGCAGGGCTACATTCCAAACGTAAGCAATATGACTCCAAAACCTGTACTCTCAACCACTGTTTCCCCTCTAGATCCATTCTATTTGTGAAACAGAAAGGGACAGTCCCCATATTTGTACAACACAGCTTATGTGGGATATGTTGCCCAAGAACCAAACACATAAGTTTGGGAAGCTAAGAGAAATAGAACAGACTCTACCTTGGGAGATATCACTCTGCCTCACTCAGCTCATCCTTCCAAATATAATGCATGGCTACGGAAGCATCTTTTCACCAATAGGATGGCAGAAATTAACCGAGCACGCTGCAAACTTGAGACTCAGCGATTCTGATCATCAGACTGGCCTGAAATGTGGCCGAGATTCAGCCAAATACGAGGCGAGGGGGGCAGGGGCATGCAATAGAAGAGTAGACAGCAGAGTTCACATTTGACCCTTAACTGGAGTGTGAGAAAGACAATACCAAAATAATGGGTACCACCGATAACTGTTTAATCCTTTCCAGCACAACAAGCAAATAAACTGCCATTGGTGTCTCAAAACTCCATACAGGGTAATATTCCTTTAATGGAATGCTTTTAGAGAAGAGTCATAAAAATAAATTGAAAAGTACTTTCTGCTGGCTACAGCTGGCATAAGCAGCATCTGAGCAAACAGGATAACACAAAGCTTAACTTAGCATCGCCATTTTTATTACTCACCCGCGACGGGTCTTATAATAGTATAAATTCACTTAAAAAATGGATTCTTTCCCCCTATCGTCGCCCCTCCTTCTCTCCACCGCCACGCACCCAATAGCCTTCTGTGTTAATTCTGAGCAGCATAATTACAGGTCTTTTTATGATTTAGGTTTGAGACCAATTAGCTGATATTGCAAGCCTTTCAAATGCCAGCTTCCCTCTCCTGGCACTCCCTGTCCAGGAATTTATCTGTGTGCCTGTAAAAGGCAAATGTTTTGCGAGGAGCAGAAAAATCAGGTCTGTTTGTGGGCGGGTTTCCGCTGCCCCTCTCTTCTCCCTTTCTCATCTGCCTGCGGCATCTTTGGCGCACCTGGTCTCTAAAATTGTCGCAGTGTGAAATACACCCTGAATATTCATGCTGGGTGCCCACGCTGCTTCTGATAACAGATAGTTGTGTCCTAGAACTGACGGTTGCTTCCCCCATGAATTGCCTTTCCTACAGGTGGCGCTGCAGAGCCATGCTGGGCAGTAGGCTGCCACCATTTTGGAACCCGTTAGCCCTTGGCAGGAGGGACAAGAGCTTAGGAAGTGAGAAAGGCATTGCCTGACAGCCCCGCCTCCTCCATGCTGCGTCTGCCCCTAACATCCTCCACCCGCGTTCATCACATAGCCAGGCTACAACATGAGCCTTGACGTCGGACGTTCAACAAAGATCTATATAACCGACCAACGAGCGTAGTCTGTATGAGGCCGTCTGGGAGATTCAGGTGTAAATGAGATTTACATCTCTCAGTATGCTTTCTATTGAACCTAAGAAGCAGCAACTTATTCACATAAGATAACTTAGACTATAAGGCAGGATGTGGTAAGTGCTGTATGGTGCAGCCAGTAAGTTTGAAGAAAGATTTCGCCATGGGCTCCTGAGTAATCAGCGGCTTCAGGCATCTACTCTGTAGCAAGCAATTTACAAATATGTTTAATCCTTACATAACCTTTTGAGATACATATAACATATAACTACATATGTTACACCTGTAACAGTTTCCAGAAGAAGAACTCAAAACTCATAAAATTTGGTAACTTGGTCAAGTCAGAGAATTCAAAAACTAGGGACAAAAATTAGAAATTTGATTTCTGACCTGACGTCAAAATCTTCACCAATTTATCACGTTTCCTCTCTACAGGTCAGCAGAAGTGCAGTTTAGCAGGCATTCTGCTGGCGGTTGTGGAGGTGGTCGTAAAGGGAAGTGTAAGAATATTCAAGAAAAGAAAAATGGACAAATTTGGACAGAATGAAGGGATTAAAGGAGACTACAAAATACTAAAATACCAGGTCAGAAAGGGACATACAGAGCTAATCCCAGATATATCATGAAATTAACAAGTCAACAATATATTAGTCTAGTATACAGCCATTAAAAAACTATAAAGACCAAGTAGAACTGTGGAAAATGCTAATGCTATAACGTTAAACAAAAATAAAATAATACGACAAAGCAGAATATAAAGTACTTTATGGTTACAACTACACGAAAATAAGTATTAATAGTGTTTTTACATAAAACTTTTATTTAAAATTGTCTAAAAGGAAAAAATAATAAGCCCATTCCCTGGGTATAAGCATGACTATATTTACTTTGTTCCAGACAGATGGTTTTTTCTCCATTTCTAACGGCTTTCTATGGAGGGAAATCTAATACCTCCCTGTTATTTGAGTGCCTTGTAACCCCACTGCCTCGAGTCTAGCCTCCATCCTGCTACCATTGCAATTTCGCCCCCCAGCTGGTTTCTGTCTCTGTGAGCAAACTGCTGCTTTGAAATTTTTAACATGCTTTGGGTTCCAGAGATAGTGAAAATAAGATAGCTGTTCTCCCCACCCTCTTCTTGCATTCTGCATACCTGCTCTTGATACTTTGGATATGGATGAGGGGTTAGAAAGAGAGGAAGTAATGAGTGAGAAAAAAATACTAAGCATCGTAATTCACCAAACTTATTATTTTCCTGTCTTATACTTCTCTTTCATGCTACTCGCAATGATTCCACTTACTTCCCCTATATCATTCGTATCTAGTAACTTTTAAAAGCTCCCATACTCTAGAATCACCAACTCTACTTAGTTGTCCGTCAGTGGTGATGTCATACACCTTGCCTCTTAGATGTAGTTGCTGCTACACCTCTTTCCACCTACCCTCGTCCTAGAATAACGTGACCTTTGATGAAGTTAAATAAACTGCATCTCATTTCCTTTTATGAGTAGATGTCAATAGGCCCTATTAAGAGAGGTCTTTGCCCATCCTATTGGATTCTGTTTCTAGAACAGTACCCAGAACTGTCAAAGCTGATCGCTGCTTAGCTGGACAAATGAAAATAAGGCTTTGGCTGGAAAAGGATACAACAGAGGACATGAGTAGGTCAGCAGAGATTAATGAATTATTTTAATTTAAATAATTAATTTTTAAGGCCAGGGGTCACCTAATCAAAACCAGGATTCTATGAAGCAAATTCAATGACTAAACCCATTGTTAAATCCCCAAATCTGTGGCAGCCAAGTGGAAAGGGCAAAGCCACGAGAGGGTATCTGAGCTGAGCTGATTTTCAAAGAAGAGAAAATCAGAAGCCTGTGCAAGGAATGTCTGAATTATTTGGGTTCACTATACTTTGCTGCTGCGCCTTTGGAAGGTCCACGATCTTTCCTTGCCCTTGTCTTACCAGAAGGTGTCCCAAACCTGATACACTGTCAGCCCCTAATCTGTCTTTCCAGGAGGCCTCTTTACTCCCTCTGCCTCAACTCACGCCTTCTGCCTAGTTCACACTTGAGAGCTGCCTATACCTGCACTGCAGTGCCCCACCTTCTCTATCTGACACACTTCCAGTCATTCACAAGGCTCATTCTGTGTCACACTGTCCCCAGTACCCCTCGGCAATTTGTAACTCCATCTTTGAGGCTCCCATGACGTTTTGTAGAGACTTCTGTCGGAGAGCTTATCAGAGTGTTATAATTGCTTGTCTTCATGTCTCTCTCTCCGACTATACACGGAGGTCCTTAAAGACTGCTTTTCTTGTTCATCTTTGAATCTTTGTGCTTAGCACTTTGCTCGGCACGCCATGGGTACTAAATGTGTGTTTCTTAGATAAATGAATCAAATACAATTTGTTCCATTTTCACCTATTCACTTCATTCTCTCCTAGGATCTTGCAAATCAAGAGAGGCAATCTCCTAAAATAAACGGTATGACACCTAATAGATGTATCTATCACAGTTAACAGCCAGCCAATGGCCTCAGTCAGGAAAAATAATTAGCATGCCCAGATACCGTGTTTCTGTTTAGCCCGATATTCCCAAGTCCTTACCTTGTCTAGGTAAGGACTCTGTCTCTGGGAACACATGCAAATATATTTTCTGAGACTAGTTCTGTAGAGTACAGTGCAAAATTGTGAAATTCAACACACACCTGGGAAATTCAGACATGATCTCAATAATAAGAGCTGTAATCAAGGAAGAAACCCTTACTTAAGCAAATAATTTGCCTTGGGAGTAAAAGGCTGAGCATGATGTTCTTTACACACAGGGACTTTAGCTGGCATTCTGTCTTCATTCCAAATAGACCTCCCTGAACAAATCACAAAAATAAAATATTTACAGTATGCCCACCATCAGCACAAATGGTCTTCAATCAGAGAAACAAGCAGTGGGATGGTAATGAAATGTCTGAGGGGGTGGTCAGGAGAGAGAGAGGAGAGAGAGAGAGAGAGAGAGAGAGAGAGAGAATAGATTTAAAATTAAAAAGAAATGTCATTCAAGGGCAAAGTAATCTGAACTGAATTCTCCCCAAGTGGGATGGCAAATAATTCTGTCTTACCTCTGCAGTTATGGGGATGATTTGCAGACATCAGATTTTGTGATGTTATAAACATGGCTCCCAACTTGGAAGAGAGGTGGGGAAAGTTGATGCAGAATAATATACTTGCACTGGATAAACAATAGCCAGACAACTGTATATCACAGCAAGATATAATGTCAGGTTTGGAATCAGATAAATTGCAAATAACAATGGAGAAACAACTGAACCTTGAGAACTATCAGCAGAGAAACCAGATGAAGTGAATAAAGACTCATTGGGTGGAGATAGCAGGGAGGCCCCGGCAGAGAGATGGGAGAAAAGTAGAAAAGGGAATTGGTGGAGTGGTGATGGAACATGAGCATCTAAATAAAAGGCTGCAGTCAGCTTCTCAAAATTCAGAGAAAATAATAGCAAGAAATGATAAAGTAAAAGGGTAGTAGTGTCAACTGTGATAAGCAGAGAATTTGTTACTCTGTACAGCCTGGGGCCCCTTTCCAGAGGCAGGCAGAAGTCCAAGTTCCTAGACTTATCAGCCTGTGCAATCGAGAGCAGCAAGAATCACACAGTGTTTGCACTGAAAGAGACATTAGCAGTTATTTAGAGGAACCTCTCTTTCCACGACATCACATTCCTTTGGTTTTCTTCCCATCTCACTGGCCATTTCTTCTCCATTCCTTTTCTCATTTCCTTTCCTCTGTCCGTCTTCTAAATGTTGGGATGATAGCCCTGAGCCTCCTTCTGTATCAACATGCATTCTCTAAGCGATCCCATCCAATTCCCTCGATGTAGATATCTAAACGGAGCTTCAAACTTATATACTCCACTGCATACTTGGTATCTCTACTTTAATTCAATGACTTATAGATATCTCCAATATAGGATGCCTAGAATAGAGATCTTGATTATGGTTTTTCCACCAAAACTTGTTCCTCCTTGATCTCCCCTATCTGAGTAGATGATGCCTCTGTCTAACAATTTGGTCGAGCCAAAACCTAAGCACTATCTTTGGTTCTCTCTCTCTCTCTCTCTCTCCCTTCTTCTTCCTTTTTTCCTCCCTGCCTCCCCTCTATCTCTCCTTCTCTCCCTCTCCACCCCCCTCTCATACCCCACTCCATATATCTCATGTTGGATACCAAATGATGTGCATATGTTGAAAGTCATGCTAATTTATTTGTTAGTGGTAAATAGATATCTCCATTCTATTTCTATCCTAACTCAAATCATCATCAGATTTCAACTACACTAGCTTTCTAGCTGGCCTTTGCTTCTATTCCTGTTCCTCAAATTTATTCCTTACACAGAAGCTAAAGTGATCTTTTAAAAACACTTTTTAAGTAATAGAAATTGGGTAAATATTTGATAAATAATGAACGAGACAGAAAAATTGGATGAGCAGAACTCCCCTGGAGTGATAATCGTGAGTGAATGTAGCTTCAATCCAGCAAAATCTTTCAATTAGATAATTGCCCATTGAGCACCCAGAATTCCCCCTGGCACTGCCATGTTCTCTAACATCATATCATCCTTTCTTAAGAGATACTTTGACTGTACATCTGCTTCTCAATGTAAAGAAAAAAATAGCAAACACTATTTCCATTGCTTTCTCCTCCGTCACTTCTAGAATGTTGTTTTTAAATTATTATATGAATATTGCCAAAAATCTGGACATTTAGAAACATGTGGATGGTTAACATGTTGGATACCAGATGATGTGCAATCATAGCTACAGAGTCTCTTAACTCAAAAGAAAGCAGAAACGATTCAGGTTTGGGGGGACTGTTTCATTCCTGTTAATCTCTCCCCCAAATTGCAGCACATAGGTCAGTGGTTATGTCCATAGTTGCATTAAAACCATTAAGCTGGGGATGAGGAGGAAGGAGAGAGAGAGTTGTATATTTGCTTGCTTATGATGAGTGCTAGAATAAGGGCTCCGAAATGCCCCCAGAGACTCTGGATTTTAAATAATTTAATGATGTGCACTTCCCAAAGTGCCATCACATTCATTATGTCATTATTCTGCCCAATAATGCTATAGCTGCAGGTACTAATATCTCTACTTTACAAAAGAGGAAACTGAGGCTCAAAAGGGAAGATACATACTAAATATTACAGAGCCAGAGCCATGTTGTTTTGTGACAAATCCTGACTGCACTTTAAAATGAACAAATGATGAAAACACTTTGCGTCTTTCTCCTGAACGAGGTTATAGAAAGGCTTAGCAAAGTTACCTGTTATTTACCGGAAATAACAGAAGCCCCTCCCTATTAAGGAAGCCCTCTTGGCTGGTGCTCTTTCACATAGCTGCTGGTGAGCACCAGAAGGGTCTGGGTCACTTCGTCATCAGGGTTTCTGTCTTCTGGTGTGAGATTTCCCATTGGATCTGCACATTGTCTTTTTGCCTCCTGACTTCATCGGGCCTGTTTCTGTGTGTCTGTCTACGAAGTGTCCTTGCTGCAGGAACAGCCGCACACTGACACTCCCCGACCCACTCCAGGGAATGACTGCTGATTAGAATGTGGGTTCTTCCCACCCACGATCCAATTTGAGGCCGGAGGCATTGTCAGGCAGCCCCTCCGTCATCTTCAACTCTCTCTGCTGTGTGTTACTGTGCAGACAGAGGAAAATGACAGTTTTCATCATTTCCTGCTAAATGATTCAGTGCTGATTCAGCCAGTTTCAACTCCACAGCAATGCAATGAAGAAAAAGGAGAGAGAAAGAAAAAAAAAAGACCAAGAATAGAAGAGCACATGCTTATCAACCATTCCGAAGTATTGTTATGGGTGGGCACTTTGTTTTCCTTCACTCAGAAAAATCCTTGTTACCCTCTCCAAGGGCATACGGCCGCACTGGAGAGAAACCTCTAGTCTGTTTCTTTACCTATTTCCATTTTGGAGGCTCTTTCTTGGAAAGAACCCATTGTTTCTAACGCCCCAGAAATGGGAACTATATGCCGGAGTAAGAATCAGCAAACCAGGAATGCGGCAGCTCTGTCAAAGAATGTAGCCATGACCTTGGGTAAGTCATTTCCCATCTCTGAAAATCAGATCATCTCTACAGAACAAAGATAGCCAAACCCTCTTCAAATGCATGCGAAACACTTTGCAAGCTATAAAGTATTAGAAGACAGCAAGATGCACAGGGATTTTCTTTCCTATAATCCCCAACTCACTTGTACTCTAGGATCTCCTTGAGTAAGAACATGAGGGCAGGACGGCCAAACTAGGGATCTTCATGCCTGAAAGGCACCCAGGACAGAGTTATGTTCTGAAGAGAACTTCGAGGGAAGAAAGCCAGTCTTAGCGTCTTCTTACTGGCTGAGGGCAGAAAAAAGTGCTCCTGGCCTCTCTTTTGCCTTTTTGTGCCTTGCCACCTCTGATTACCCACAGATGGCGCATGCTATTCCCTCATTGCCACCTCCCAAAACTCCACTGCTTTATTCAATCAAACTCTGCCTTTGAGAGGTAATCCCTACTTCTTTAATCCCTTCCAGAGCACTCCAATCCACACCAAAATGTGTGCATTCCTTCCCTGCCCTCCCCTGCCACAACTTTTAATTTAATAAAGCAAACTAAGCTGTGCATATAAGTTCATAAGATTCTTCCTGAGTACCACAATTTACTTTGCCCAGACATCAAAGCTATAGAGTAATTCTACTGGTGGGGTTTGCCATTTCTTTCCTCAATGTTTTCATACACGCTGTTCTCCTTGCATGGGATATTCTTCTCTATTCTTTTCCTCCCAATCTCTCCTCCTCCCTATCCCCAGCTAACTCCTACTCACATTTTAGATCAGTATTAAAATCACTTCCTCCATGCAGTCTGACATCAGCCTCTCGGATGATACACCTTTAACACATTATGTAGCACCTGCCCTATTTTATAACAACCTGGGCACCTGTAACTATTATTCACTCTCTCTCTGCCCCACTGGGCAAGAAGGTCCATGGGAGCAGGGTTTTGGTCTGTGTGTTGACTTCCATGTCTCTAAGACTAAGCATTTTCGCCAGCACATGGTAGGTACTTAGCTAAAGAGATGCTGAATGAAAAAAATTGCAGCAAGGAAAATATTTTTGTACACTTGCAATTGGCAGAGGACCTCAGAGGTCGTCCAGACAAGTGCCTCCGCCCCAACCTGGCATCCCAGGCAGAGAGGCCAGTGACTTCCACATGAACAGGGCAGATATGGAGACAACACTGCTTTACAAGACCGTTGATCATCTCCTTTGGCAGTTCTATTAGCAAGTTCTTCTTCATCTAGACTGGCTCAACACACTGACTGCTCCCTTCTCACCTACAGGTGAGGGTGCAGATGTTCTATGAGAAGCCCCTTCGCTGTGTTCGACACTAATGGGATCATTCTCACTTGGGATTTCTTGATTCCTGTGTGAAATCATTGGCTTCGTTAGTCCTGCCACCTCCTGTTTCCATCCCGCTGCCTAGTGTCAGATTTCCATCTTTCTGCCCAGTCCTTTCAAACGGAGGCTTCCTTGGGGACTGTCCCACTGTCACTTCCAGTTTCACCCTTAGACACCATCTTTCTCACCTTCATCGACTCCATCCTCCCCATTCCGTACCCAGACACAAGTCCCTGAACCTCTAATGGAATACAGCTCCCTGGATACTCTCGTCTCTGGAAGGTGACTTGGGACATGACTTAGAGCATTTTCTCTTGCGAAATGTAGACATCGGCCCTGGTGTGCCTTCTGGGGCCACATGCCCCCTCCATGTGGGGCAAACTCCTTCCATGACCTTCTCCCCACACTCCCTCACCTGAGATGGTCTCTCTTCTCCATGTCGAACAACCTCAGGTCCTTCTGTTATTTCTCATGTGGCATAGTTTCCAAACCTTCCACAGCTTCGACCATCCTTTACAGGATAATTATTAGTTGGGATATTACCCTGAAATCACACACCTCCAACCCTGTCCCTAGCCACATCCACCCAAGTCCCTGGAGTAACAAATAGGACTGTGAACACTACTGGGCAAGTCTTGGGTTTTCACTTATATGCACAGAACACCAAGAAAGGTCCCCAACATGATCAGATAATTATTCCTTCTCAAAGTGGAATATGTTATGTTCAGCAAGGCAGAAGTCGCCCTGGGGAAAAACTAGGATATATATACAATCTGCTCTATATTTTAAAAATGAAAAAGAAAATGGAAAAAAAAAAAAGTCCACAACTTCTCCCTTTCTGTGCTGTTAAGATAAACATCCTTCCCTCCAGTTACACAGCTCGAGCTGATGGTGAATACTTTTCTCCCTACAGAAATCACTTTTGAAAAGTAGACATTTAACATTTCCAATCTGTCTCTGAAGCCGAGATTAAATTACATTCTGTTTTGAAGGAATCGAAAACACACTTGTTAATATAATAAATGCCTTCCGTTAGTTCTAGAATTTGTCTTTGTTAGGCACATAATTCAAGAATTATCTATTATGATAAAAAAAAAATCGAGCCATCTGGGTCTGTGCTAATATCTGTAAGCAATAAGTCTTCGATTTCCTTCATACTTCATTACTGGCGATACACAAAAAGCAATCATTCCAAAATCAGAGCTTGTTTTCTGTTGTCGGACTATTGTTTATCAGGATTTATGAAGCTGCAAAAAGGCATTTTCTTGATTTTCATAAGTTAAGCTAACAGTCCAGTGATGACAACCCCATTAAAACTCAGCAAGTTAGATGTTTAAGCTATGGCGTTTTATACCACATCTATCATTTTTACAAAGCAGCTTTCTTTCCACCTTCAACTTTCCTCTGGATCTTTTATCGATAGAAAGTACAGGAAAAATGCTTATTTACCATATATTTGTTAAGCCACATACATTTGCAATGTATCTTACCTGACAATGTGTAAAGGATATAAAGCATTATCAAACGGACCTATTCTGATGATGTAGAGAGAAGCTAGACAAATAGCATTCTCTTCCAAATGGACTCTGCCGCACTGGCTTTCTGATGTTTTCTTCCCTGGGAGCTGGAGACAGAAGGGACAGCTCACTGGTTGCTGGGACCAGCAGCACACTTTCTTCCAGAACTAGCCTGCCTGCCCCGCTCTGGGGGGTTGAGTATACAGGCAAAAACCTCACAACCTATAGACTGTATATCATAAGAGTCCTCTTGTAATTTAAGCTGCTGGATACATTTAGTGCCAGCTGAGACTTTGGGAATGAAAGTGGGAAAGGAATCCCTGACTGGCAAGGCAAAGAGATTTCTTAGCTTTAAAGTCTTGCATTTTAGGGAGCTCCCATTTATGAAAAAGGAATCCCATTAGGTAGTGAAAGCATAATTTATTCTCTGTGACTCACTCCTTTCTCAGGGTTGCTTGTTGGATCTACCAGCAAAAGAGTTCTCCAGAGCAGAAAGTTTTTGTTTGTGGTTTGTTTGTTTGTTTGTATTTTTTTAGGAAGGGGGCTCTTGTCATCTAAGAATTGAATAAAATTCTCTCAAGTATGTTCCATCTTAAATCAGCCTCCAGCTTGCTGGTGGCCATGACCTTAGCAGTAGGGACATGAGGGATACATGATGCTAAAAACAGAAATGAGTTTGAAGAAATTTCATTATGAGAAGAGATGAGCTTCTCAGGCTGTGTGAGTTAATTGTAAACTTGTATGGAGTCAGAGAGATGGATTGGATTTCAGAGATCTCCAAATGTCTTGTCTCTAGGCAACTTGCATTATCTTACTATTCTAGAGACACGGTGGGAAAGGGGGGAAAAAATGAGAAGCTAACTTTTTTTGTGCCCATTGTATTCTACTCACTCTACTAGGCATGTTTATATATGTGATCTGTGGTTTTCAAAGATGCCTGATCTGCTGTTTTCCCAAACATAGCCTCTCATGAACCCAATGCAACAAATTCTAGCTGTGATGGTGAGACATGAAAAAAAAAGTGTGCCCAATTGTGCTTGATGTTCTGCCCCCAGGAAGTGACTGATGTGGAGCCGGCAAAAGCACAATCACTTTGATAGATGGCTGGCTCCTCCAGGCTCTGTTTCTAAGAAACTCAAAGTCTTCCTGTGGGATTGCTCAAGGTTCCAGAAAGCCTGGGCTTTGTTTCTTTCTACCATCATTATGGCTGAGGTCAGATGCCATCTTCTGTGTGACTAACTCCCTTTCCTGAAATGAAAACCAGTAGAAACAGCTACCAAGCACAACTGGCATGGGCCAATGAATAGTTGAATTCCCTCTCTACCAATTTGTGCCTCTTGCTCCCAGCTTGGTGGGTTAATGGCATTAAGTTAATTCCCATTAGTTCTATTATTACCCTTTATCTGGCTTCCCTTGGGGCACCCACTGTGGAATATTGGAACACAGATTGTATTTTATTTTTTTATGAAACTTCTCTGTAATAAAATAATTTTTTAAATGATAGATTAGATCTTAAACTATATGAACAGCTTATGTTATCATTTGCCTGAGAGACTTCACCCCTACTGCACAGTTCTGACTCTGTTTCTGATTAAAGAAAAAAAAAATTGCTGTTCTGAGCCTTTGGCTTCTGATTTTCCATAATTCTTATTTGTAAGCACTTTTGTGCTGCTACCTCCTTATAATTTACTAAGTGCTTTGCTCTTAAAGAGCACTTAGCAGAAAGAGGTGGAGGGAAATTACATCTGGCAATTATGCCAGTAAATTTAACTTCAGGACCCAAGTGATATAGGTCATTCCTTGCTTCAGGTTTCCTATCCCTGTCACCTGCAACAGGTTGCCTGTGGGCCGCTCCTGACCATGTTGAAGGAGGCATGGGGTGATTGCCTGCTGTTAAGCTGTCATTTAGGGATCTGATGGCCCTTGAAATGCATTAGTGAGACTCATTCAAGAGCCAGAACAAAGATAGTACAGCCAAGGCAAAGCCCAAGAAGCCTATATTCCAAGAAGTCATGTGGTATTAGTTTCTTATAGTGCCAACTAGCTCTGCCCTCAAAAAGAGAATATGCCTTAAAGAATGCCGACAACTTTGCCTATGACGTGTGCCTCTCCATTGCCTAACCATTTCCCGTGTCTTATGCATAGAACAGCCATATAATTTACCTCCAAATTTAGGCACTTTTGAGAATGAAAAGGGGCTACTAATAGTCACTCAAGGACAATGGGCATAAATTAAGACTTCTGGGCAAACTGGGAAGAGTGGACACTGTCTCCCAAGCCTCCCGCTTCTAGAGTTAACAAAAGTGTAGGAATATAAAACAAGATCAAAGTAAGAGTGGTTTGAGTCATCAGCTCTGAGTCTCTGCTTTCTTTTCCAAAGAGTTGGTGGTTTCAGCCTTCTTTCTGCCAAGGAGAGAGACGATATTTGATACCATGTGCATTTTGTCTTCTGAGGAGTTAGCATGGTGAAGCATCAAAGCATGTGGGCTCTGAAGCCAGACTGTCTGGGTTGAAATCCTAGCCCCCTGCTTACTAGCTGGGTGTCCTTGAACAAGTTACTTAACTATTTTTGTGCTTCTGTGACTAAGTGAGTAAAGAAGAGAAAGGCCAGGAGGGTTACACCAATGGATGCACACCCACCTGGACACAAGAGTCAAGAAGAAAGGATGTGGCCTCCTAATGAAGGTTACCATTGACTAAGCACCCACCGGCATCAGACCTTGCATGACAACAACTCTGCAAGGTACATGTTTTCATCATTCTCATAATCCTCGTCATTGTTATATCTATTTCGCAGATGTGATAATGGAGGCTCTGAGACAGTAAGTATCTTGCCCAAGACCATCTAGCAAGAATTTGAATTCTAAGCAAACCCTCTGACTCTAAAGTTCATGTTGCTTCTAGAATACAGCGTCTCTCAACTGGAATATGTGCGTATGTGACAGGAGTATATTGCTTCAGTAAGAACCCCAGTCATACTTATCTCAACCCACCACCACCAGCACACACTCCCTAGAGAGAATCCTAGCTGAAAGCTAGGACTTTGGGGACATTGCTGTATGATCTAGGATAAGGTACTTAATCTCTTCTTCCTTCAGTTGCCCCATCTATAAAATGAGGCTAATATTCACATGTACCTTACAGGAGATTTGTGAGCATTCAATAAACTAATACATGCAAAGCCCTTAGACTGGGGCCGGGCACGTGGTAAGTGCTCAGTAACTATTAGCTGTCAATATCATGCTCTCAGTTAGTCGGAGGAAGTCAGAGAACTGGAGAGACATTAACCTCTCCATTACGATGGGAGAAATGTGGAGAATTCAGGATTCCTCTGCCAAACGAGAAAGAGGTGGACAGGACAAGCAAAATGATTCTCCTTCCCTGCCCTCATAAAGAACCTTCTTGAGAATATGGCTCACAGGCAGCATTCCCCTCCTCACTTACATAATACGAAGCAATTTGTCCATACTCGGCATCTGCAATTTCTGTCTTTGACTGCTGACACTCTCTTCTCTATGCTGCCCACATGTTAGCGACATTAGCAAGCATGGGAACCATGTGGCCTTGCCATTCTGTATCTACCTAGAGAGAGCAAGTGAGAGTAGAGAGTAGAGCCACGGCCACAATGCGGGGTGGACTCACTAAACAATATGTAGCTCCTACATTCTACGGGTCTGTGATTCGGAGGCACCCTCGGATTACCAGGGCTGAGCCAGCTGCGTTTCTCATGCATAATGGGCTAGAGAGAAGCAATCGGTAGGAATTAAAGTCTCAAGTCCCATGCACTGCAGTTTGTCCTTGCTGCTTATTGGGAAGCTGAAGGTCATGCTTTGCCAACATCTTCAATATCAATCTCATTCATAAACCTCATTCCAGCTGCCTGGAGAGTCAAAGTCTCTTATTTGAGAAGAGAGCAAGGTGGGGAGAGGACAGAGGACAATGGAATATTTTAATAAGGCAAACACCTTTTGGAGTCAAATTGCCTGTTCAGCTTTCCTTTGCAACTGTGCTGTTTGATCCCCATGCCACTGGGTTGAAAATTGTAAAAATATTTAACTTGCAAAAACTACACAGTGAAAGTGGTTTTCCATCCACCAGCATTTAAGAGGCATTTGACATACTGGCACACTGTGATAATGGGGGACCATGGGCTGAAATCATCAAGGGCACGAGGTCCTGGAAATAGGCATAAAAGTCACCGGATTTTTCCTGTCCAGCCAATGAAGTGCAAACTTGAGTGAGATCAAGGTAGGGTGTTTGGGTACTCTGATTCTCTCTAAGGCAAGGTAATGGTTTCCTGGATGTCACATTCTGCATGGAACTGGGCCAAAAGAGAGGGAGGTGTCTCTTAGTCCCCAGACACCTAATTCAATTCCACCTGCTGTTGGGATTCTACTAACCCTCAAGCAAGTTGTGTCTCTACGCTATTACAATGGCATATTTGATAGTCTAATGAGAACTTTGCCATGGATCCTACTGCTGGCTGGTTGGGAATTGCTTGATTCTGTCTATTCCAAATGGCTTTCCGATTCACATCTATATCTTTACTCTGAAAACACACCAATGAGATTCACTCTTGATTTCAGGGAGTTAAGTGCTCCAGACACATGTGACCCCAGCATGGAGAGCAGTGTAAGAGGTTGCTTAACATCAGACCCACGGCCAGACTATCTGGGTTTGAACCCCGATTGTCACATTTTGACAAGTTACTTAACTTTTTTGACTCAGTCTCCCCATGTGTAAAATGGGGAACCAAATAAAATTTACCTCAGCAGACTGCGGAAAGGGTGATATAAATACGCATATCTCACCCTTGTTTTTTTTCCTTCATTATCATCAAGCCAGGGCTAGGGCTAGGTATATTGTGTCCGAGACTACTGGGAAGACCCTTATAGCCCTTAAAATCCTCCTTCACTGCCTGAGGGATTTAATCCTTCAGCATCTAAAGTTTAATTCCAGTCTTTGGTGCTGTGGAGGGCAAGTTTTCTTAGCTAGCGATTTTCAGCTATCATCTCACTATCGTGGTGAGAAAAAACCCTTGTCTTGGTTTGAAAGGAAGAGGGAAGAAAATAGGAAGGTACTGTTATGAATTCAGGGGCGAGGAAACTGGGAGCAGGAAGAGGAGAGGGGGCCAAGACAGAGTTGCCTAAGAGCCTCGCAAACCTTTATTGATCTTACGAATTGGCTTCTCTGGTCCCACTGATTGTGTCTGCCTTCCATGTCTCATCAGGAACTCCCACAGCTAGTTTTGACTTATGCTCCTCTCCTCCCCCTGCCAGCACCATGATGCCTTGTCCCCTAAGAGGCCCCTCAGAGACAAGGAGAGGAAGGAGGTGGGATGAGATGGGATTTCACGTGACTTTGTGGCCACCGTCCATAGTACCAAGCCCTGCTGGTGATTACAAGATATTCAGAAATAAGCCTGGGAACACACTTTAACATAAGGCTCAGACTGACACTTGAGCTGCATTCTTATGGCTGTGTGCAGTGGAGAGTGGCAGGGAGGACAAAACCTGCCTACCAGAAGCTCCTAAGGAAGGGGGCTCCCGCCTCCAAAAGAAAAGAAGAGGGTGTCCCCTCCCTTCATGCCGAGATTTGATTTCTTGTTTTTTCCAGCTTCAAGGCATTAGGAGCTCTGTCAATGGCACATTTTATCCACTAGGTAGGAACTAGCTCTTTCTCTGAAAATGTTCAGAGACCCAGGTGGGCAGGCATCGGAGCCCCCATATTTTATCCCCTGTGTCAGGTTCCTTCTCTTCCTCTTTTAGCTCTTGTTTCTTTTCTCCACCTGCAGAAAAAAAGGCCCCTGGTTGTGCAATGGACTTGAATTTTTGGAAGGGGAATATATTCACAGAAGTAATACATGTTCGCTAAGGGGGAACATAAAATAGAGAATTAGTGAAAGATTAAAAAAAGGAAATCATTTCTATAATGGCCCAGCCTTCAAGTCCCCTCTTGAGGGGTAATCTTGTCAATAGCCTTGTGGCTATCCTTCTAGAAGCAATTTATGTACACATAAACACATGAAAATTAATACGGTAACATTTATTTTAAATTAAATAAATTTACATTACATTTATTGGTCTGCAGCTCCATATTTTGCTTCATAACAGATATTTGTTATTCATAACATATTTGTTTCCTAGGGTCACAGCAACAAAGCACAGATGCTCCTCGACTTACAATAGGACGTCCCAATAAGCCCATTGTAAGTTGAAAATATGAAGTTGAAAATGCATTTGATACACCTAACCTCCGTCATAGCTTAGCCTAGCCTACCTTAAACGTGCTCAGAACACTTACAATAGCCTACGGTTGAGAAAAAAATCATCTTGTGATTTTTTTGTGATGCCCGGCATCACAAGAGAGTAGTATATCACATATCGCTAGCCGGGGATAAGATCAAAATTCAAATTCTAAGTATGGTTTCTACTGAATTTCATTTACGTTTGCACCATTGTAAAGTCAAAAAATTGTAAGTCAAATCATCCTATGTCGGGGACCATCTGGACTAAAAACTGGGTAGCTTAAACAACAGAAATGTATTCTCTCACAGTTCTGGGGCTGGAAGACCAAAATTGAGATGCCAAGCTCCCTCTGAAGGCTCCAGGGTAGAGTCCTTCCTTGCTGCTTTTAGCTTCTGGTGTGCGCCAACGAGCCTTGGCTCATATAGGCACATCACTCCAGTTATATGACTCTCTTCTCCCTGTGTGTCTTTATATCCTCTTCCCTCTGGGCAATTCTCCTTTACAAATTGCTTTTTTTTTTTTATAAGGACACCAGTCGTATTGGATTAGGACCCATACTCATGACCTTGTTTTAATTTGATTGCTTCTGTACAGACTCTATTTCCAACTAAGGCCACATATTGAGATACTCAGAGGTTAGGACTTCAACTTATCTTTTGGGGAGGATGCAATTAAACCAATAACAATGGGCACCTTTTTTGAACCCACCTAATTTTTTTTAATGGCATCTAATGTCCCATATTTATGTTGTGCTATAATTTATTATTCCCCAAATGATGACCATAAAGTCATTTTAAATTTTCTGATATGCCAAATAGTACTATAATAAAAAATCTTATATCATAGCCCACATATTTTTATATACTAACTTTTAAAATTTTTTTTTAGAATGGGTTCCTAGAAGTAGAATTTCCGGATCAATGGATATGTACATCTTAAATTTTTATTGATATTGAAAAATTGCCTTGCATTAAATTGTACCCATTTTTATACCTACCAGCTATGTATAGAGATGCCCTCCCACCCACATACATTTTTGTTAACACAGGATATCATCAATCCTTTATATTTTTCCAATCCGATGGGTTAAAAAAATTGTATCTTGTTTAATAAATATTTCTCTGATCTCCAGTGAAACTTAACACAATATGTTTATAATTCATTTGATTTCTTTTATTCGATGAATTGGTTTTTTAATAGTTTGTCCATTTTATTCCATGGAGTTGTTTATACTTCCAACAAATATTTATAGAACACACATAACGTGCCAGTTAGAGTGCTGGGTTGCTTCTATGTTGCTGGTTATTTTTGTTTTGTTCTTTATTTCTTATTGGTTTATAAATTTTTGTTTGTTTGTTTATATTCATTTATCGGAGAGAAGACAAAAGACTTTGACACATTTTTTCTCTTTAATAGCATAATCAAATCATTATTTTTGATGTTTGATAGAAGCAGCCTGAATGTATTATGAAAGATTAGTGGTTTATAAATTTTTTGACTGCATCTTCCTAATGGGAAAATTAGTACAATTTCCATAATGGTCTTAAATTTTTTTCTTAGGTTTTTTTTTTTTTTAATTTTGTCTGTGGTATCTTTTGTTCTATACAAATTATAAAATCTTTATGAAATTACTCCTATCTACATTTTTTTCTTATTTATTCTAAATCTCTGTTTAGGAAGCTTTTCATAGTCTAAGATAATAAAAAGTATTTAAATATTTTCTTTTATTACTTTGTAATTTTGGTAGGTTTCCTTTGTATTTAAATTTCCAATTCATATGGAATTTGTATTGTTTGATGTAAATTTATCTTTTTTTCAAAATGGTCTGCTGATATTTAAATACCACTTACAAATTATTCTATCCTTTCTTCTATTAGTTAGCAATAAAGACATTAGCTAACATTTTATTGTTCGTTTGTTTTTAGTCTTGATTCCCTGAACACAGAATCTAAGACTAAAGCTTACGTGCGTTTGGAAATGTGATCTCAGGATGTACCAGTTCATAACTGGGGATTGAGACCTGGAAAGAGAAGAAGTCAGTTCATGAATGCGCTTTCAAGTCAGCCACCCCTTTGGGCAACGATTACCTAATTTCCTAGATATTTGGAGAAACTTTACTAAATATTCTGGGTATGTAACTAAATACAGTAGGAATGTAGGGGAGAAGCATTTCTGCCTTGACTGCCGTTCCTCATTGGTTCAAGGTGGCCCCGTGAATATTAACTCCCTACAGTTGAGGTTGGGCATATGGCTGTTGACTCTTAAAATGTGGCCAGTGAAACTGAGAAGCTGAATTGTTAACTTTCGGTTAGTTTTTATGTGTTTAAATTTGAATGTACATAGCCACGTGTGGCTGGTGGCTACCTACAGGACAGCATGGGTCTGCAATAAGAGGTGGACAAAGAAGATTTTGAAATGGCATATAAGTGGTGCCAGTACATCTTTTATGATGTCTCAAACACTATAAAAGTTAGCATTTTCTATGATGTACTAAGATCCTCATATTTAACCCTTCAACAATACTATGCCATAGATATTATTATTCATGTCTTATAGACAGGGTGACTGAAGCTTAGCAAATTTAAGTAACTTTCTTGTGTTTACACAGCTAATAATTGGCCAGGGCCAGGATTCAAAATTAGGCAGTACAATTCTAGAGGATGTACTTCTAATCATCATTCTTTGAGGTCCCTTTTGCACCAAATTCTCAGATACACATGGATCTGTATTTAAATTTTTAATTTGTCTATTATGCACAGTACCACGCTGTTAAAATACTGCAGCTCTAGAGCATGTTTTGATTTGGGGTAGTTTTTTTTAGCCATTATCATGCAACATTTTATAATTTTTGGCCATAACTAACTATCTTCCCTATGTAGGTCAGAAGTAATTAGAAAGGCAGATGTTAATTAAAATGCTTTGGGCTTCAAGTAATAGAAAGCTCTACTAAAAATAGGTGTTTGTTATCCCATACATTAAGAAGTACATAGGCAGGCATTTCCAAAATTAGTTAATACAGCTGCTCAAAGACTTAAGTTTCCAGATTCATTTATTTTTCCACTTTTCCAAATAATCGACATTTGCCCTAAATTCATCTGTTCATGGTCCACGAGTACAGTACTTCCAATATCACCTCTTCACATAGCCAAGACCAGAAGATGTGGATTTGGGTAGGTAATTTCTAGTGTCTTCTATAATGACAAAAGAGACTATTATTTGATTCAGAGACTATATAGATTTAATATTCAATAGAACTAAAAATATTCCAAGTTTGTTGTCTATTTAAATATGATCTCTAAGTTGAAACCAAAATAGAGGGAGAGTATATGGGTCAATTCAGAGAATCGAAGTAATTAGATTCAAAATCTTGATTCTTCTCTGGATAAAAGGAAATCATGTCTGAAGTTTAAAAATGCACTATAACTATGTGTTTCTTAGAGGAATTCAATTTTGCCACAGCCTCTTATTAATGCGAAGCAAAGGTGACTTTCAACACACTGAGCAGCAGTACTCAGTGTCAATTTAAACCATAGCATCTTAAAATTTTAGGTGTGAGGGAATCCAGAAGATCATGTGGTCCTGACTGTTTAAGTTACAAATGAGGAAACTCAAGCCCCCTGAGAGTCAGAGTGAGGACTAGAACCCCTGTTCCCTAACTCTGCCATGCCCTTTCCCCTGAGCTTCTGCAAATGGATGGAAAATAAGCTCTAATCATTTCAGATTACATTTTTTTCTGTAACTATAAGCCCCTGAACTACTTTTGTCTCACTTCTAAAATGGGCATATGCTGACAGCATCTTCAAAACCCTAGAATGGCTGTTGTTCAGAGAATCTGGATATTTTCTAAATAATTTACATTATGTTTAACTCTTACAAATATTCTATTAAATTATTTAGGCATTTGATGGTCACCGTTAGCTTAAAACCCAAAAAGACACGTGTAAAGTTTAGTTTGTATTTTCTAATTAAAAGGATAATGTGTCCTGACTGCAGAAAACTTGAAAACCCCTCTTGAAAAAAAGAAAACTTCAAATAAAAATCACCCAGCATCCACCATCCATAACTGCTGTTAACATCATGTCTGTCTTCCCATACTTTTGTAACACATATTTAAATGTGCCTTTTAGGATGAAAAATTATTATATTGTACTTTTTGCAGCCCCCTTTTTAAAAAATGTAATGATAGATCAAGATAATTTTTCACTATCAATAAATAGTATATAGTTTTTTTCAAACAAAAAAATCATATCATATAAATAAACTACACTTAATCCAGATAGGTTTATTACTATTTTAATATTTTTAGCACATATCTTTATGCATTTCCAGAGGTAGAAACATGCAGTAGAAAGATATGCACCTTGTTAAGGTTTCTTAATACATTTTGCAAAACCGCCCTCCAGGAAGCTTGTACCAACTTACACAGGCCCTAGCTAAGTCTGAGCTCCCCTATTTCCCCACTCCCTTACCCACACTAGGGTTATCGTTCATTGTAATCTCAGCCAAGGGTAGCTTTTGAAAAAGCCATACTTATCTTTGTGACTGCATTTTATTTGTCCCCCTTTGTGGCTCCTATGAATTTCTGCCCTGGCCAAGGCCATGTGAGGGGTTTCTGGCTTCACTCGGCTGCGCTAACTGATTCAGCAAATAGTTGTGCCAAAAGGACAGAGCTCACGGATGTGTTCACTTGAGAGACCTGCCAGCAGCGGACCATGAAGAGGGTTTGAGGAGGAAACAGAAGCATTTTTAGAAGCACCTAAGACATTCTGGAGAGAGGCGAGTCCTTTAATTGCTTTCACCTTCCTCTCAGGCAGGTTATTTCCCTCCTAGCCTCAGACTCCCCTAGGTAGGAGTTCATTTGCATTTCCTTTTGCACTTCTTACTAGTGGACACACAAAGGTGAATCTGGGAGCCAACCTAACACACTGGCGAGAGGATCTATTCCGGACTGTTCTGGATAAGCTTGGTATAGAAGGGTATTTTATTCGCTGCTAAATCAATGTAAACAACGGGGTGCTTTACTTCATTCCACACAAGCTTTATTAACCCAACCCAGTCATAATGAATTCTGGGGCAGAATTAATATTAAAGAGAAATGGTGATTAGGTAATTATCAAGTACAGAGAGCATTTAACCTTCCCAGTGACAGGACTGCCTAAAACTACCTGGTGTCATGTACGCTGTCTAGAAATAATTAATAATTTAAAAATTATCCAATCTCTACTGTTAATCAAGAAATAAGGATCCAGGAGAGCGTCAATCAAGCTGAGTTTTTCCTACATTTAACGTCTGCCAAAGTGCTCCTTCTCTGTAGTGTCTTTAAATGTGTTGGCTTCTTTGATTTTTATTTCAGGCTGGCTAGATTTAAGCTGTTGCAAGTCTCTAAGAATATCTCAACAAGCTGAGACACATCACCCTCTAAAATTATCCGCCCCGAGTGAAATGCCAGGGAGTAACCTTTGGCCTCTGCCTTTTTTAATTGCAACTCAAGCCATTTTTAAGCCACATGCTGTGACAGCCCCATGTTCTGCTCTCCTTCACCCACCCTCCTCTCCCCCTAGCCCCCTTGGGCCAGTTACTCAAAGGGGATGTGTTGTGCGCATGCACACACATGTGTGGTACGTACTGTGTTCTGTCCTAATAAAAAATGGATATCACTTCTCCCTGACATATCACTTAATTCCACAACAAAACAGCTATATGTACATGGGCCTTACCAACTCCTGTATGCATAAGTGCCTGTGTACCAACAACAACAAATATACACACACACACACACACACAGCACACAATTCATTATGCTAAGTGACAGAGCATGTAGTACAGGAAGATTCAGAGTAGAATAACTAGAAGAAATTTTAAAGGTCGTTTTCCCCAAACCCTTTTCAGAAGATAACTCTCAGACACTGAGAAAATAAGTGACTTTTCCAGGATCATACAACTAATTAAAAAGAGAAAAAATAAGTAAAATACAGTTTCCTGACTCCTGATCCCAGAAATTTTTCCTAAATGCAATAAGATCCAAGACCAGGTTATTAAAATAATACAGGGAACCTAATTACCCAAATATTTGCTGCTATAATGCTGCTACCTCCTTCTAGAATGCCCATCCAGCTTCCTTCTTTGTCTGACTCCTTAACATGCAGATCGAGGATCACCCCCTCTGCTACACTCAGGGGAATCTTCCCTGATACATTCAGGGTCAAGGCCCCTTCTGTGAGCTCCCGCAGCATTCTTGCTTAATCTTAAGCTACAACTTTTCATATTGATTAGTCAGTGTTGGGTCTCTGGTCTTTTATTTCTCCCTAGATTCTAAGCTAAAGAGGATGCATTTTGTCCTCTGTTGTCTCCCCAGTCTCTAGCCCAGTGCACAGTTCCCAACCAAATGTCAAATTATGCAAAATCTCATGAATCCAGGAAACATGACAAGGGCAAGGGAACATATTTTCAAAAGAAATCAAGCCAGATAATTCATCAGCTATCTGGGATAGGCAGACAAGCAAGAGAGTGAAAGGGAGTCACCACCAAAAGGTGACTCCTTCATGAAGCAGAAACACTCAGCAGGTTGAAGTCCACTATGGGCTAAGGGAGGACAAGAACTGACTCCACTAGTACAGAAAAGCAGAAAGGGATCAGGAGGCAGCAGGGGAACATAAACACCAATAACAACTTAGAATGAATAGCAAGCAGTCTGGATGCCTATTTAAGATCTATAGTCTATTTCTATAAAAAGGACTACTTTAGGGAGAGGAAAGGGATCTAAATTTCTGCCTGTTTAATCAATTGACCATCTGCTTGCTGTAGATCTGAAGGCAGCTAGCTTGGAGGTGTAGCTAGCCTGGAGGTGTAGATGGGGAGTCTATGAAATATACTGTCCTTAATCCAGTACTGGGCTCTCAGAAAACACAAGACAATTGCCTGGGCTTTATCCATGTGTCCCTCTCTTCCTCATTATGCGAGGTCCTTTATTCTTTGCAAACATTTGCTGAGATCTATTGTTGCCAGGCATAGGCTGGGCACTTGCCTTTACAGATCAGTGTTTCCCAAACTTCTGTGATCATAAGAATCATCAAAATACTTTTTTGGTTGTTTTTTGTTCATTACGGATTTCTGGACAACTGTTCTATATCTCCTGATTTAAACCCTAGGAACGGGCCTAAGAGTATGTATTTTTTAAGTGCCCCCCAGGGATTCATACCATCAAATTTGGGAAACACTAATAGAGATAAATAATAGCAATAATAAGAATAATATTAATAAAATGAAGATAATGGCTCCTACCTCCAAAGAATGCACAGTCAAGTGAAAAAAAAAACTTCTTTAAAATAATCATTCCTGACTCGGGGGATACTGACCTCGCTTTCTAAGAAAAAACATGAAAATAAACAGAGTTCCATTTTTGACTCCACGGTATTCATTTGTGTGATTCTTCTGTGAGTGTTTCTTGTAAGGATTGACTTGGAAACCCCCAGCTGGGCACAGGTAACCAAGGAGAGAGGACTCCAGAGAAGCTATTGAGAGAGAATGTTGGCCCAACTGGAGGACCTTTTGCAGAGCAGAGCTTAGGAAATGAAAATGTAGATTTTTATATACAGAAAAGTTTCTTTGGGTTCCAGGAAACAGTTGCAGACAGTTTGGAAAATGAGTAAAAGTGAAAATCAGTCACCCCAGCAGAAGCTTTTGATAGATGAGACACTTAGTACACATTATGGAGACAAAAAAAATCATCCAGCTTCAGCCAATAACGCAGAGCTTGGAGCAGCTGGGCAAATAGTTTTCAGAAATTACTGGACAATCAAAATCCTATTTGGCTGTAAAATGCACATTGCCGCCATGCTCGCTGCCCAATGTCCTCCCTTCTCTGTCTGTATCAGCATCTCTGCCTCCTTATCCACCATTCTCCCATTCTGTCTCCCTAGAGGACTCCTCCCCTTTCTACCAGCTGGATTTGGCTCCCTTTCAAATGCTCTCACCCTACTCCGGGAGCTTATCATCAGTTCACGAAGCATTAATGCATGTACTGACGGTAGAGACACAATGAAGTTATTTCTACATGGTGCCAGGATAATCAGAGCACTTGTTAGGGGGAAAAATCAGTCTGAAAGACAGCTGGTAAATACAAAGACTAAATTATGGACTACATTTTTCACTTTTCAACTAGTACATTTTGGTGTTAAAAATTATTAAATGTTGAGGACTCCGTGGTCCAGGGTTTTTGTTTCAAATTTGTTTGTTTGCTTGTTTATTTTGTCTTGTTAGGCAATGAAGTCTATTTTCCCGATGAAATATTATGCAGAAGACTAGTGCACAATGTATGCAAGTTGAGCTGCTCTGGATAGAAGAGTGGAAGGAATGAGATTCCTGCCACTCCCTGCCCTTGTTCTCTTTCAATATCCCCTCAACCACCCCCATAGGTGCCTAAGAATTTGAAAAAAAAAAAAAGTTTATAGTTCCCCAAGCCCCCTGATTTACAAATAAGGACATTAAGACCCAGAGACTGGAATTGCCTAGCAGAATTCTTGCCGATGGCAGTGAAACTGGGAGCAGATCTCAGGTCTCAAATTTGAATCCATTTGCCATTATCACCAAGAAGCCACACCATTCTTCCACCCCAAGAAGCCAGCCTTAGCCAATGAGCTAAGATTCCTCCATGGGTTCTCATCACTCCAGAGCAGTGGGGCAGGCTGGCAAGAGTAGGAAGCAGATGTTTCTAAGGTCAGTCATCTAGGGCACACTGCCCCTACTCAGTGCTTTCTTTATAGGTACTCTCTCATTTCTTTGAGGTTCTGAGACAGATTAGGGTGAAAAATAACGAGTTAACCTCTTCTAATATAGACAGATATCCTGCAAGAAAATAAAATGGAAAAATTTTGTTTTCGTGTCTGGTCCATCATCAATTTCTGTGTATTCCAGACCAGCCTATCAAGGAGGCAAGTGTTCACACAGCTCTGGACATTCCTTTCTCCATCCTTCTGCCTCCCTCTCAATTACTGATCCAGTCCACATCTCTGCATTTGTATCCATCACTATTCCCTTCTCCATCAAATATTCTTAGCTTCTGTCCAAATTCTTTGCCCTGCCCTGGAGAGCTTCTCCTTTTATTATCTGCCAATAAGGTATTAATACATTAGTTGTCTCAAAGTGTACTCTTTAATGAGGGCCGTGGACATTCATTTAGCTGAATTTGATAGTGACAACACATTGACATTGGTAAGGTTAATGATCCAATGCTTTATTTCATTGAACAAGTTGAACAACACTTAGCACATTGATCCACAATGTCCTATAATCCGTCTTGGCTATTACTTTAATGGTACCATGGCATCGATGCCCTTTAAGTATTTGGCACCGTGAAAAGATGGACTTGGCCTTGTCATGTCAGATTAGACCTATGCTGAATTGTGAAAGATTTTTCTTTTCTTTATTCTCTCTTTCCTCTCATTTTATGTTTTCCTGGTTGAAGAAGCAAGAAGGGGCTCATAGAAGCCGCAGGGAAGAGTCTGGCTGCATAGTGAAGGTGTAGAATTGGGCATTCAGAGATACAACGATAAGTGTTTTCTAAGCCCTCATTCCTTCCCAGATCATCAGGCCCACGTGACCTTGGACAAGCCTCTGAGCCTCTGTAAATCTCAGCGTGTTCACTTAATGAAATGTACTTGTCTCTATTTGCCCCTAGAATGATAGGTCCTAGTTTTAAGACATGATGATTTACTCCTGGTGCAAGATGACAGAAGAAAAGAACGGCCTGGGGTCTTACCTGAACCCTACCTACAAGGACAGGGAGATACTAGTTTGGGGGCACTGTGTCCCAGAGGTAAACTCTGAAGTGACACCTGGGAAAGCTAGAAATAGAGTCTAAGATCTTGGTGAGCTCATGACTCTTCCAGGAGAGGGCAATGAGGTCCTGAGCAGGAAGGCAGAGCACACTAGTCGAGAATACAGGTGAAGCAAGCCAGACAGGCAGTCATTATTTGGGAATATGTCCCTGAGACACAGTTTTCTAGCAGGGCTGAATTCAGCACAGGCCTCCTGACCTGAAGGTGGGTCTTAGATGGGTGAAAACTTAGATGGGTGAAAGAGGCCCCCTGGCTGATTAGAAGATGCGCTGTGGCTGGAAGACAGAGCTCAGTGGTCTTTCTGAATAGAGATATCCTATTATATTTGGGCAGGTGGGATTCTGGGTAACCAGGTCACTGAACCCAGTTAAGTCATAAGCCTACAAATTCACTAGATTCAAAATTAAGTCTATCAAAGTCCTGCCTTAGTAGGACTGGCCAAGAATTTGGGAGACGATACAGAAAGGGGCCAGCTCTGAGGTAGTGAGTGAGCATTCCCACAGCACCTGAGAGCTAAGGAGGCCTACATGCTGAACCTGACTTCACCACTTGCTTGCCGGCTGACTTCATTAGTATAGAGAGTACTAAAGAATTCCGAGTTTCATTTCCCTCCTCTGTAAAACAGAGGGTACTACTACCCACAGGGGCATTATAAACTTGGTTAGTATAATGCGTGGGGTGGGTGGAGGCTGCCTGGGGAGTGGGAGGTGGGGGAAATGGATCAACAGCATCAAAATTTTTTTTGAAAGAAATGAAATGAAGCAGAAGAAAGAGACATGAGTTATGTCTAACATCATTCATTTAACAGACCTGCCAAAAAATGATAGACCATATGGTTCCTGCCCCCAAATTGCCCACGATCTAAGAGAGGAGACAGACTGTATATTTTGATGTCAACTCTAAAATATTTAGTCCCCAAGAAAGGAAAAACTTACCAATCTACAGGAAGCAAAAACATGGGGCCTCTTTCTTTCCATCGCCTCACTGTTCCCAGCACATTTCTGATTCTGCCTGAGACTGGATGGGTGAATTTAACTCTGGATAAAATTATTAGGGAGCCACACTGTCTGCAGATCTAAGCCACGATCGCTAGTAAATTATACCAACAAAGTTTACGTTTTTAGTTCCATCTGTTTGACAACTGTTTTATTTCTCAATTGATTCTGAATCAGTAAGGGAATGATGGAGGTATTGTTTATTGGTTTGCACGAAATCCAACATGGTACAGGTTTTGTCCTGCAGAAGTATGTACAAACCATAGAAATTATATTCATCATGATGAGGTTTATTCTGAATGGGGCGTGTGTGTGTGTACATCCACGTGCAGAGAGGGTGAATCGAGGTTATTTAAGAATGGGGGATGGGCTGCTAACAAAAGGACAATTGGGGGAAAAAAGAAGCATCACAGACCAAAAAAAAAAAAAAAACCTGCATGTGTAGAGAATTGAAGAGGAGACAGAGCATACATAAAGAAACTTCAGAAAGGATTAAGGATGTGCAAATTTTCAGTAGGAGTGTTAATATAATTTTGTCAACATTGTATTAAAGTATTAAAGGACTCATAGCTCACAAAGTAGCATTTCTGAGATCTCTCCCTGTTGGAATAGACCAAAGAAATACTCCCATATGAGCTGGCCCTGTGCAAACTGGAATGGCACCGAAGCATCATTGTTTCACCTCAGTAACTCTGAATCTTGGGTTTGGATCCCATCACACCATTATCAGAAAAAACTTTGTGTGACTTCAGTTTCCCCATGTGGAAAAGGACCAGTATGATAGAATTTCTAAGACTTCCTCCCCTGACATGCCATGGAACACTCATTTTTTCACACTGCCTTTTTGTCCAATCAATTTTTTCTTGACCTTTTCAACTCTCAGCAGAGCTCTCCATTCTCAAGATCTATATAGATTAATTATCAATATTTCAGATCTACTTTGCCAACTCTTGGGAGCACATCTCTGTAAAACATCACTTGATGCTTATTCCATCATTTCTTTATTACCTATACAGAAGAGTCTGGTCAATTTTGCAGAGAAGAAACAAATACTGGGCAGACACAGTTTTTGGTTTTGAAACCAAATACAATTCTTGAAGCCCTTCTCTTTCCCTTAAGAACCCAATAGTTATAGACCCATTAAAAAGGTTAATGCCAAGATTGTCTCTATCTTGCAATTAGGGGCAAGTATGGAAATGTTTATTCCTCCAGGGTAGAATTTCTCGGCCTTGGCAATACCGACATTTGGGGCTGAATAATCTTTGCTGTGAGGGGCTGTCCTGTGTATTGTAAGACGTTTAGCAGCATCACTTGTCTTTACACACTGGATGCCAGTAGCACTCCCTTCCCAGTTGTAACAACCCAACTTAACCCCCTAGGGTACATCGTCCCCTGGGGGGTTAAAATTGCTCTCTGTGAGAACCACTGCTCTAGGAGATTACTTGCTCTGCCTAAAGTGAGTGAATTGATCATAGGCATATGTGCACGTCCTAAGAGAGAATCTAAAGAAAGTAGTTCTCTTTGATACTATTTATTCCTTTGTTCATTCAACTAATGGATTTTTTACTGGATGTTTACTATACTTCCTACTTATTTAAATTCTCATTTCTGGATCCCTAACTCTATCCATTTCAAGCCTGACAATGCTGGCCTTCACCTTCATAGCCTCGACTATTTCTTACAATGTGGACACAAAAGCCGCTGCTGTTCTTCATTGTCCTAGGGCTCGCTCATTTCCAGCTCTGTGCTTCCGCATCTGTCACTTGTCCCCAGGAAATCTCATGTAACAGTAAAACCACCAAGGGCCTAAAAGGTAAGGCCTTGAATTCTAGTTCTGGATCTACCCCTTATTAGCTGTATGAGCTTAGAAAAGCATGAGCATCTCTGAATGTCATAGCCTGGTCTGTAAAATGGGAATGATGATGGTACATTCCAATTATACGATCCAGTTGTATGAAAAAAAAAAAAAGAATGGCGGAGAAAGTGATCTAAGAATTTTGAAGCACTGTATAAGACAGAAAGACTGTTATCACTGTCATCATTATCTGTGAAACAAAAGAGTATTAGCACAAAATGCTTATCGAGCAGAGAGAAAGCCAGCTGAGGGAGCGAAACAATACCATCTAGATTGAGGCAGGATCAGGAAATAGAGGAGCAAGGGACAGTCCCTTTGCTGATTTGGGCATAACTAAACTCGCTGCCTCCAGGAATGTTAGCATAAAAATAAGAATACCCAGTGTGGCTGTGAGAAGGGGCTCTGTGGGGCCATCAAAGCAGGACTGCGTGATGGGGCCCAGGGCTCAGACTTCCAATTACAGTTCCTCCATGCAAAGTACAAATCAGTAAGTTAGCTGTTAGCATATGTTAGGTACTTATTATTTGTCAGGCACTCTGCTGGGAGTGTTCCAAAGCATTGCATCTACAATGGATGGGAGAGTCTATGCTCCCCTCACAGCTCACTGGCCCCATCTACGCTAGAAGTCCTGACTATGCCACCCCGAAAGTCCAGTGGAATATTTCTATATCCTACAAGGAAAAAAAAGTGGTCAGCTTTTGAAACACTACAACATAAAACAGGATAGTCCATGAAATTGCTTGTGTTCATTGTGAAGCATGTGTCATGGTTCTATTTTTTATGTTATATTATGTTAATGATGATGATAGCAAGCATGTGTGCAATGTTTAGTGTATGCCAGGTACTAACCTAGATACTTTACCTTTCATTCAATAATTAATACAAACTAAAAATGAAGACAAATATTTGCAACCATTGCATGGAGAGGCCTGCAACCCTCCCTTCCTACCACCTAACCATTTCTAAGGTTCTATGTCTCTGGATTTTCAATGAAAATGGGGAGAACATATGTCCAAAACAGACAACTGTCCTGGCAGTAGTCAATCGTAGTGCTATGAAAATGACCATATCACATTCAATAGACAAATGAGAGGACAAATGATGGTGGCAAAGGGCGCCGGGCCGGGATGGAGCCAGTGAGCAGGGTAACTTGTCAGCAAATCTGGAGTTAGAAACTCCCTGGGAAGCTGAAGAAGATGACAGTTTACAAGACACCACAAAGATTTTCCCTTTTCCACTCAGGTAGAGATTTTAAGGGACTAAATTTTGTCATGATTCTTTGAGTGTGGAGAGAATAATTTAGTAACTGTTATTTGCTTGTGTGCAAAGATGCATGACCTACTAATAGGACCACCAGAGTCCTGTAAAGAGACATTTTCTTTGGCACTGAAGGAAAATGTTCTACTTCCCAACAAAAGCAGCATGGTGCTCCAGTGACATTTACTTTATGCCGCCTTCAGCTCCCAGCTAAAGAGAGCATGGTACCCAGAGATCTCAGAACTGGTGAACACAAGTCATTCCGTGTACCCGGAAGTTGTGAGTTTTTATTTTGCCTGAGGTCAAGCCCTTCTTTCCAAGCCAGCGAACATTTCATTTTCACTAAGATGAAGTAGGAAGAAGAGGCAGGCTTCACTGATGTGTTGTCAGTTAGCTGTGGTTTCGGTCTGAAAAGATGGCCCTGTTCATTGCAAGCGAGGCTATTGCTTTGATCGTTTACCACCTGGGCTTGACCATCAGTCTTGGATCCAAGGAAACATCTTTGGCAGCAAAAAACTCCTTTTTCAACCAAATCCCCTGCTTCCCATTTTTAAAACCACCTAAATGTTTATCTTTTTTGCGTATGTGTGTATTCCCCAGTTCATCACTTTACATATCGTTCCACTTAATTCTTAAAACAATGCTGAGGAGACAGGTGTTATTATTAGTATCCCTATTTTGCAACGGATACAACGAGGAGGTGAGTGAGCACATAGGATTTCCGAGATCAAGAAGCAGCAGAGCAGAATCTCACACTGCATGAGCCTCAGTTCTCAGACTCGACGCTTCGCCACACTGCCTCCATTTTTTAGCTATCGGTTTGGTAGCTTCTTTAAAGTTCTATTCTGCCTCATCTGCTAACAATGAGATCCTTTCCATGGCAGCAGCCGAGTTTGGTGGTGTCTATACTCCCATAACCCGCATCTCTTATGGCTGCTTCTTTTAAATTTGCACACTAAGCCATGGCCTCTGGTGCACTTGCTTGAGACATGAAAAGCACCTCAGAGCCCCAGAATGGGGACAGAAGTGACACAGATCCTCCTGATGTTGGGTATTGGGTCCGTCCTTTTCTCACCTTCTCTTTTCCTTCTAAATTACTGCTGATTATGCAGCATCTGCTTCCTTCTGAGATGCATATGCTTCTCCCCTCAATCTAAATGCCTTTCAAGTAGCCCATACAGAGAGCTGCATACAAATACACAGCTGAAAGTTTTCTTTAGAGCCCTCTGTAAATCAGATCTACAAGCTCAGCTAGTGCATCTCTGGAAGTGGCAGATAGCAGGACAGGCAAAGACTGAAATTACCAGACCCCGCCCACCCCCAACTTCCCCTTTTTTCATTGGTTGGGCCTGCATCTGGGGTATCAGGATGAGCTCATAAAAGACAAAGAGTTAACCCCATGTCAGTTTATCTACAGGTCCCACATACACCGATCCCATTCTGCCATAAGTCACTAGTGTTCAATAAGTCACGAGTGTCCTCAAGTTAGGCCGAAACTCTCTTAGACTTTGAGGTCCGTTTGGACATAGGCTCTTTCTCACACATCTCTGCCACATGTCATACATATAATCAGTATTGAAAAAAAATATCGGTAGAATTAATTTGTTAGATGATTTGACTTGTGTTGGTGGCCATAAGAAAATTCCAAAACAACAAATAATAATATAAAAAAAAAAAATTGTTAAAGCCAAGACACCAAGAGGGCCTAGTGTGGGCAAAGAAACATGATAAACTGAAGAAACTGGCCTTCCTTGGAGAGCATAGAGAGAGGTCGTTGCTGACCTCCTTCCCTTAACAGATGTCTTTTAGGAGGGGCCTCGGCAACCCTGAGAGACAGAGCTGGGTTCCCGGGGCCTTGCCAGGCCAGGGTGGGAGATTTTTCCTGCCTATAATTTCAGTGCATGAAGCCAAGGGGCAATTAGAGGAAACAGACTCTTACTGCAAGCCGGGACTTTAGATGGATTACCATTTTTTACGTAGCTTTATTGAGGTATAATTGATATCAATAGACTGCACATATTTAAAGTACTCAATTTGATAAAGTTTGGCATATGTATAGGCCAATACGATTATCACCACGTTCCAGATTGTGAGCATATCCATCACCACCCAAAATGTCCTTGTGCCCTGCCTCTTGCCCCTCTCCTGCCCTCCCCCACCTCTCCAGGCACCACTAACTTGCTTTCTGTTGCTATAGATTTGTTTGCATTTTCTAACATTTTTAAATAAATGAACCCATACGATATGTACTCAATAGTTCATTCCATTACATTGCTGAATAGTATATACCACAATTGGTTTATCCATTCACCTGTTGATGGGCTTTTGGATTGTTTCCAGTAGCGCACTATTACAAATAAAACTGCTATGATTATTTATGGACAAGTCTTTGTATAGACATGTGTTTTCACTTTTGTTAGGTAAATACCTAGGAGTGGAATAGCTCAATCAGGTGGTAGATGTATGCTGAACATTTTAAGAAATTGCCAAGCATTTTGCAAAGTGTTTGTATCATGTTAGCACCAGCAGTGTATGAGAGTTCCAGGTCCAACACATCCTTGCCAACACTTAATCATTTTCATTCTAGCTTGTCTAACAAGTGGTGTTTATTATTGGGATTTTCATTTGCATTTTCCTAATGACTAATGATGTCGTATATATTTTCATACGTTTATTTGCTATCTTTATATCTTCTATGGTGAGTGTGTTCAAATTTTTTGCCCATTTTTTAATTAGGTTGTATTTTCCTTATTACTGAGATTTTTTTTTTAATCAACTTTATTGAAGAATAATTTACATGCATTTCAGTGAGGTCTGAAAAAGTTATACATCCCAGCAACTACCAGCACAATCGAGAGAGAACACTTCCATCAACCTATAGAGGCTGCTTCTTTTTCGAGGGCCCATCCCTCCCCCTTAACTTTTACTCTTTTAAATGACAGCTTTATTTAGATGTAATTTACATACCAAACAATTCACATACTTAAAATGCACAGTCAGTAGTTTTAGAATAGTCACAGATTTTGACACCATCACTATAATCAACTTTACAGGAGTTTTATCACCTCAAAAGAAACCTCAGACCTGTTAGCAGTCACTCCTATTCCCCATTTTCCTCCCACCATTCCCCACCAACAACAAATCTACTTTCTGTCTCTATAGATTTGCTTATCCTGGACATTTTATATAAATTAAATCATATACTAAGTAGTCTTTTATGACCGTTTTTTTTTTCATGTAGCATAATGTCTTCAAGGTTTGGTCAGGTAGTAACATATGTTAGTACTTTATTTCTTTTAATTGCCAAATAATTTTCTATTGTATGTATATACCACATTTCATTGATTCATTTATCAGTTGATGAACACTTGGAGTTTCATTTTTTGGTTGTTACATATAATGTTATGTATATTTGTGTACAAGTTTTTGTGTGGATTATTTTGAGTGATATAATAGAAAATATATATATCGGTCTCTGCCCACAGTTCCTGGCACAGAGCTCCTGAAACCCTTGTCGTTTCCTATGTGATAAGAGTATCAGGAGAATCTTTCTTTCTTTCCTTCAACTCTGTGTGGGCTCCGGGCTGCTCACCAGAAAGACCAAGTCATGATTATAAGCTTGGAATCCTCAGTTCTACCCCCAACTCTCCAGAGCGGGGAGAGAGACTGGAAATGGAGTAAACTGTGGATCATGCCTATGCGAGGAAATCAATAGTATGGGGTTTGGTGAGCTTCCAGGTCAGTAAACATATCCACAAACCAGAAGGGTGACACATCTCAACTCCACGAGACAGAGGCTCCTCTGCTTGGCACCCTCCTTGCATTATATACCTGCTCATCTGGTTGTTCCCCGGTATCCTTCATCATGTCCTTTAATAAACTGGTAAATGTGTTTCCCTGAGTTTTATGAACCACTCTAGCAAGCTAATTGAATCCAAAGAGGGAGAAAGGCATGGGCATCTCAGATTTGTATCCAAGTCAAACAGAAGTTCTAGGCAACCTAGGGGTCTACTACTTGCAACTGACGTCTGCAGCTGGTGAGAGCTGTCTTGCAGAACTGGGTCCTTAACCTGTAGAATCTGACACCATCTCTCAGTAGATAGTGTCAGAATTGAGTTAAATTGTAGGACAACCAGCTGGTGCCATGGAAAATTACTTGGTGTGCTCATATTTGGCAACCAGAAGTGTCAGAAATGAAGCGTTCGTTCAGTGTAAAAGTAAAGGAAACACAGGAGGGAAGACTGGGTTTTTCCAACACACTTACGTTTTATTTTTCTTGTACATATACCTAGGAGAGGAATTGCTAGGCCATATGGTAATGCTATATTTAACCTCTTTTAGAAATTAACAAACTGTTTTCCAAAGATCTGCACCATGTTACATTCCAACCAGAAGTGTTTAAGAGTTCTGATATCTCCACATCCTCAAAAATACTTATTATTATCTGTCTTTTTTATTGTAGCTATCTTAGTGGATATTAACTGGCAACTTGTGGCTTTGAGTTGCATTTCTCTGATGGCTAGTGATGTTAAACGTTTTTTCATGTGCTTGTTGGCCATTTGTACATCTTCTTTGGAGAAATTGTCTAGCAAAGCCTTTGTCTATCTTTTAATTATTTGCTTTTTATTATTGAGTTGTAAGTTTTCTTTATATATTGTAGATGCAAGTCTTTTATCAAATACATAATTTGCAAAATTTCCTCCCATTCTGTGGATTGTGTTTTCACTGCCGTGATGGTGTAATTTAAAGAATAAAAGTTTTAATTTTGTTAATGCTTTGTTGAGATTTAAGGTATATGCATAATCTAGACATATGCATATATGCATATATGTTTTCTACATATATATCCTTTATCAGATATATACTTTGCAAATATTTTCTCCCACTCTCATTTATCTTTACATTCTCTTAAGAGCATCTTTTGAAAAGTAGATGTTTTCATTTTTATGAAATCTAATTAGTTAATATGCTCACTTATAGATTATACTTTTAGTATATTATTTCTGTAACTTTTGCTTAATTCAAGATCACAAATATTTCATACTATGTTTTCTTTTACAATTTTTATAGTTTAGGTTTTACATTTTGGTCTATGATCCATTTGAGTTAACTTTTCTATATTGTACAAGTTATAGATTAAAGTTTCTTTTTACATATATAGATATTCAATTGCTCAGCAACACATGTTAAAAGGCTATCTTTTCTCCACTGAATCACCTTTTTTATCTTTGTCAAATCTGTTGTCCAGATAAGTGGGTCTATTTATACACTCTTATTTCCCATTGATATATTTCTTTATCTTTATACCAATATCACCCTATCTTGATTATTATAGCTTTATCAGCCTTGAAACCAGGTAGGATTAGCCTTCCAATTTTGTTCTTTCTAAAGTTGTTTTTACTATTCTAGATTCTTTGCATTTTCGGTGAATTTTAGGATCAGATTATCAACTTCTACCAAAAAAAAAAAAAAAAGGCCTGGATTTTGATTGGAATTACACTAAATCTATAAATCAGTATTTACATCGTAACAATATTGAGTCTTTCGACACATGATAAAGTGTATATCTCTATTATTTAGGTCTTTAACGTCTCTCAACAATATTTTATAATTTTATTGTACATGTTTTTAAATTCTTTTGTCAGATTTGTCACTAAGTATTCATTTTTTTGATGCAATTATAAATGGTACAGTGAGTTAATTTCCATTTCTATTTACTTATTCTGGTATATAAAAATATAATTGATTTTTTATATATCGATCCTCTAGTTTACAATCTTGATTAACTCATTTACTAGTTTCAGTAGCTTTTTTGTAGATTCCATTCTGTCTAGAAGCAGAAGTCTCTAACTGCATTATCTTTTAGTTCTCATTACCACTTGATAAGTACTAAATTTGTACTGAAACTATGCTTATATTATGGAAAAATTACTTGAAGGACATTACTTAAACTTATTTAAGTTTGCCTAGCTCCTAAGTGAACAATTCCAGGTTTACACCTAGATCTGTGTGACACCAGAGTGTGTACCATTGTAATACTTGTGCCTCTAGGCTTGTGACACCGTGATACTTGCAGGCTTGCTACCCCATGACCGACCCCAAATCTTCTTCACTTGAGGTCCAGCTCTAACCACATTCAGACACTCTGTTACTTCTTTAATTCTGGCTCATTCAAACAATGAGCAGTGAGGGAGGAGGGGATATGAATAAGTTGCCTCAGATCCCAGCAACTGAGTGAAGGTTGGAAAAAGAACTCTAGGTAAGTGCTACTTAGTGATCCCATCTGGTCATTTGCAATAGAAAGCAGGACCTCAGCCACAGGATAGACATTCAAGGGCAGGCTTTTCATCCATGATAAAAACTTAGTAAAATTAAAAGCAAGGCTGGAGAGAACTTTGGATGGGGATCAAAATAAAATTATTGTTTTCTAATATGGTTCATAGAATTGTAATTGGGCACAAGATAAAGGCAAGAAGAACCTGTTCCTCAGAATAGGTGAGCTATAGGTGAGGTATGGATGGAAGAGAAAAGTGAAGTGCCGGAATTAGTACTGGACACCATATCCTCAGCCAGAAAAGCAAGGAAAATAATTAATTGTTAAATCTATCATAAGATGTTATCAAATGGTTTAAGTCTTTCTTATTCAAGGTCAGGGCGAACTTGGCCAAAAGGAAGAAAGGAAAGGAATTAGGAGACTAGGTGTAGAAAAGAAGAAATGAGGTTTTGAGGACTTTTTTTGGCCTTAGACACCCTGCAATTGTCACTTTGGGAAACTCAGTGGAGACATTTGCATTAGTTACAGAGCCTGGGGGGGGGAAATGGAGCCAAAGATGCACAGGAATCAAGTCCAAGCATTAAGAGGAGCTCAGTCCATGAGGCAATGGTGACAAATTCATATCCACAGGGGTTGTGAGCATTTGAGGAGACATTTTTTTGTACAGAAGATATGCACAACTAAAGGAGGACAGCAAGGCCTAGGTTACTGCCAGAGTTTTCTGACTCGGGCCAGGGCCATGAGGCCAGGGCCATGAGGCCAGGGCCATGAAGGCTTTGTGGGGAGAGGGACCCTTAGAGTTGCTTGAGTTCATAGAGACCAGCAGTGAAGATCCATAAGTCAGGCCAGTTCCCAGGCTATTCTCCTTCCAGGAAGTATCAAGGAGCAATGAATCAGGAGCCATGGGTGGTCACTAGGAAGGACACACTTTAGGGAACGTGGTCTACATTCCTGGCATAGGAAAATTAGGAGGTGCCTTTGTAGGTCTGAGAGTTTTTGACAAATGATAGTGGCATTTCTCAAAGTAATTTGATTAAGCTCTCAGCTTAAATGTCTTTCTCTGAGAGGCCTTTCCTTACTACCCATTCTTAATGGCCTTCTCTAGTTACTCTTTGACTCCTCATCCTACATACATAACAACAGTTAAGAGCATGAACTCTGAAGCCAAGCTACCAGATTTGAATCCAGATTCTGTCACAAACTTACTCCATGAATTCGGGCAACCTACTTAATCTTGCCTGCCTCCATCCCTATTGATTAAATGGCCATAATAACACCTATCATCTAGGGTTGTTGTGAAGATTAACTGTCTTAATATCACATTGAACCTATAAAATTGCCATTTGATGTGATTAAAAATGGTTACATATCAACAATTTCATGAGGATCAATCAGCCTAAAATATATATGTATAAAGACTTAGAAGAAGGCTAGTAAGGTCTATATAGAAGTGTTAGGTATTATAATTCAACTCCTAATTATTTTGTTTATTCGTTTATTCATTGCTTATATTCCAGGTTAGAATGTAAATCCCTAGATAGACCTTGGTCATCTTTTTTTGCCATTGTATCTAGAGCACTTGGTAAGGTCCCTAGCATATGATCATTGTCAAATAAATATTTATTTAACAAATAGATGGGACATTTGTCCCTACAAAGGATGGGTACAGAAATTCTTGGTGGGAGTCATACACCTATGACCAACAGGAATCCGGTTCTTAATTGATATGCCTCTATGGAGAGGTAGGGATAAAAATAAAGGCTCAGGGATCGTGCCCCATACCTTTCCTCTCCTTGCTTGTACTCTCAGCCCCTATTGGCCTGGATAGGACTTAAAAGAACTGTTTGGTGTTCCCTGTGGCCTTCAGCACAGTCACATGCTACTGGGCTGAGAACAATAATCTTCACTTTCCCAAAAGAAGCAGAATTGCAAAACGAATAAATAAGAAATATGCCCTTTGTGTCTGCATGTTTGTTTGATGGTCTGGTTTTGTGTATTTCATTGCCATAATGACAGGGGTGAGCTAGGCTTTGGAGCCAAGTTCCAGCCTTTATCTGGATTGCCTGGGAGCCATCCCGTTGGGACAATTAGTGAGAAGAATCACAGTGGGTATAAGTGCCTTTTATTAAATACATGGTCCAGGATCTAGGGGTTCATGTTTTTCTAACATAAAAGTGACCTTAGTTCAGACTAATCTGTGCCAGCAGAAAGCTTGGCATTGTAGTAAAGCACTAGCATTTTCCTTGACTGCCTCCTCAAGGCCTGGCCACAGAAGTTGCCAAGGGGTGGGTCCTGGGCTCTCGGCAGAGTCTCCAACCACAAGCCCAGTTTGCCCCCTTCCCCCATGTACTAGGTCCTCTTCTTTGCTTTAAAGAGTAGAATTTAAACAACAAAAAAATCACTCTAGTATGTTTACTTATAGATGCTTCTTGATGCAGGATATAGTCTGGATTTGTCCCTTTTGGAGAAGGCTTTGCGCTATACTTACCCTAACATCTGCGCTGAGTCCCAGAAGCCCCATAACCATGAATCTTAGCCACAGGTCAGATTCAGAAAATGAGTTAAAAGAAGTTAGACTGTGTGTGTCTATGAGACCTTGCAACAGTTCTTTTGAGAGTTTTGCTCTTCTTTCCCCATTGGCATCTATGCCTCTGTGCTTCTCCTATGTTTTCTCTTTTTCTGTTGGATTTTTAATTCCCTATACCCTTCTTTTCTCCTCTTAAGTCTTTAGAGTTTCTCCTCCTTGGCCATCACTGCACTTTGACATCTGGACCCAGCAGCCCAACATAGCTCATGTTTAATTTTCTGCCACTCACTCTTTCTCTCCCTGCACGGGGGCCTTATGGCTAGCTAAGCTTCTACCTCTTCCCCAAACACTCCATGTCCTTGTTATAGCTCTGTTCCTTTTTTTACCTACTTCCTCTGCTTGAAATTTATTTTTCTTTACCCATCTGCTTGTCAAACTCCAACACATCTTTTAAACCTGAGGTTAAAAGTCACTTTCCTGACTTAAGTCACTCTCTTAAACATTACCCCTTCTTATTCAGCACTTTACTATTGTATAATTTCTCAAAATATTCCTACTAGAGTAAGTGCTCCTTTGAGGCAGGGACCACGTCTCGTTTATCTCTGTATCCCTAGTTCCAAGTATGGTGCCTAGTTATTAGAAGGTACTCAATGAAAAAATGAATGAATGAGTGAATCTGAGGTCTGCTGAGTGTCACGTGCTTTCCTCTAAAAGGTCAGTATTCCTGGGATTCTCAACAATACACTTCCCTTGCCTAATGTGTCATCTTAAAGAAAAAATCTTCACTTATAGGCATTCCTAGGCTTTTATTTTTTACTTTATTGCCTCCAATATCAGTCTCGTGTATAGAATACAAATCAGAAAGAGAGATGGGGGGTATCCCACAAATGGAATGCCCTCATCCATTACTGACAGTCCTCTGCCAGAAATTCCCTGCACTCTTAGCCCTTCAACCTTACACATAGCAGTGGTAGACTGCTTCTATCAAACATGGATTGCCTGTTCCTGACAGATGTCAAGTGTGAGGAACTTTGCCTTTTAGACAGATGAAAAGATTTCCATAGGGGAAGGGAAGCAGTTGTTGGCCTTCCAAAGAAGCTACTGCCCTGGATTACTGCAGGTCTGTATGGCTCACACACTCCGAGCATAATTCCTGTCAACTCTTAATTACTATTAAGTCTATATTAACCATAGAAGGTCTTGGTTCCCTCACCTGCCCCATTCAGTTTTCACACTTTTCATTATGTTATTCTGATGTATAGCATTGGTCATGTTATTGACTCCATCAAATAGAAAGACTAGGTTTTATTATGTTCTTCTTCTGGCATTTTGACACTTAGCCCATCCCTAGGCTCACTATTCATCACAGATTGCCTGGGGCAGACCCACTTTACACTCATTGTCCCAATGTAATTATTAATAGTACTGCCTTTTATTCTCATAAGTGTTGTAGTGTGAATGATAAATTATATGGTCACCCTACCCATCTCTGGCTTTTCCTACTTCTGTCTCTGAACTGACAGCTCACTCACTTGTCACACCCACCTTGTAATATGCTGAGATAGGACAATTCCCATGCTGACCTACTTCTGTCTATTCCACAGAATTTGGGTTGCTGAGCAGAGAATTAGTGAATACGTTAGAATGAAATTCTAGCCTTCTATCTATGTTCCATAGACAACTATGGCCATACTCAACTAACACACTCTCTCTCTCTCTCTCTCTCTCTCCTCCTCCCTCTCTCTCTCTCTCACACAATAATAATTAACATATCTTTTCACCCCTTTCTACTACTCCCTCCCCATGTAGTAGAAAGGAGGGAGGAAATTGTCTGGCAGCATTACAGTGATAGATGTCAAACAGTGACATAGAAAGAATTATAAAGGACCAAAAAAAAAAAAAAAATAGGACTAGACAGTGATCAAACTCTTTTTCTCCAATGGGATGCCATTTTCCTCTCAAACCCCACACCACAAAAGGAAGAGCTATTTTTGCACAGATACTGGCACAAATAATGCTCACAAGGTCTTCCCAGCAGATGCTCATTACCTAAGCCAGACACCAAAGAGTTCTCACCTAAGTTAAACCCCGTGAGCTGCTCACCTCATGCCAAAAGGGAACATTTGCCTGTCAGCAGTGTTTCATCAGTGTGGCTTTCCTTTCTGCCTCCTCTGAAAGCTGCAGAAGCCCAGAGGCATTTGATCTGATAAGCACTTTATGCTGAAAATATCCCTTATTTAAAATGGCTTCATTATACCTCCAGAATGGCTCCAAATAGCAATTCAGGGTTATAATCTTGTCTATCAATTCTAACTTGATATGGATATCCACACCCACTTCCTAAACATTGCTGAAATCTGATTCTTCCAAGAAACCTTCTCTGATCAAGTAGGGTCAAGCGGAGGTGACTTTTTTCCTCTCAACAATCACTTCTAACCAACACCCTTCCTCAGTATTTAAATCAGCACAGATACATATGGACATACTTTTAACCCCAAATCCACCCAGTCTGAAAAAGAAACATGTCCAGCTCAATGTTCTTCTCTGAATGCCAGGGCTTCCCGACCCAATCAGTGACTGGGTTACTGGTGTGCCAAGGTCCTGATCCTCAATTCCTTAAGGTGGCGAGGCTAGGACCTGAAGCAGCCAGAGCCCATGAGTTGTCACCTCCGGGATTGTGCGGCCTCAATAGTTTTACTCTACTAAACTATCCCATTTAACGTTTTCTATGTGTGCCATGGCATCAAAACCGTAGGAAGCACTGCCATGGATCAACACATGGCCCTAGGACCAAATATGAGTCTTGAGGTGAATTAAAAGGGAAAAAATTGTCATTAGTGTTATGATAAACACATCAAAAATAATATCAGGTAGACAAATGGATAAATAATGTAAAAATACATCAGTTCTAAACAGAGTAATGAATATCTTTGGTGTTAACACTGAAAATACTAAATCACATGCTGTCCACTGTCATTGATTGTCATAGTGTCTCATTTTCATTGTTGGTCAGAGTTGTACAACATTATCTTCTGGTATCACATTTCTTCCTGATGCTATCAGGAGATATAACAGAAAGGCAACTTGACATAGAGAAAAGAGGGCTGGCCTAAATATCACCCTGTCTCTGCTAACAGTGGTGAGACTGTGAATTCACAACCTTTCTAGGTCTCAGTTGTCTTACCTTTCAATCCGGAGGTTGATTTAGTCCTTTAAGTGCCCTAATCTTATGACTCTTTGACCATTTGTGACCATTACTGTACCTGGAAATAAAAAGAAATGATAAGTACCTTGCATTTATTTAAATTTTAAAAATCACTATCATTTCATTCAGATATTTTTCACTAAGCCAAACAATAGAAGAGACATAAAACAACAGTAGTGGAGACTTCTAGGCCTCACCCATTATCAATCCTGCTCTCTTTAAAAGAGCACGATATTCCCTTGACCACTTGTAGTTAGGCAAACCATGTGACTGGTTCTGGTCAATAGACTATGAGTGGAAGGGATATATTTTACTTCTTTAAAATTTTTTTAATCTTCAATTACAGTTGGCATACAATATTATATTAGTTTCAGGTATATAACAGTGATTAGACGTTTAGTAAATTATGAAATGATCTTCTCAATAAATATAGTACCCACCTGACACTGTACATAGCTATTACAATATTGTTGACTATTGTCCTTATGCTATACTTTACACATCCAGGACTATTTTGTAACTACCCATTTATACTTCTTAATCCCTTTTCCCTCTTCCACCCACCCCCCCTCCCACCTGGTAACCCTCAAAATGTTCTCTGTATCTGTGAATTTATTTCTGTTTTACTTGTTTATTTTGTTCTTTAGATTCCACTTCTAAGTGAAATCATATGGTACTTGTCTTTCTCAGTATGATTTACTCTATTCGGTGCAATACTCTTTAGGTCCATCCATGTTGTTGCAGATGGCAAGATTTCATTTATTTATTTGTTTATTTTATGGCTGAGTAATATTCCATTGTATATGTGTACCACTTCTTCTTTATTCATGAACACCCAGGTTACCTCCATATCTTGGCTATTGTAAATAGGACTACAATAAACATACAGATGCACATGCTCCTTCAAAGTAGTATTTTGGGTTTCTTCGGATAAATACCTCAAGGTGGGATTACTGGGTCCTTCATTGTCTCTTGTTATGGCCTTTGTTTTAAAGTCTATATAATTACTGTCTGGTATAAATATTGCTACTCCAGATTTTTTTTTTCATTTCTATTTTCAAGAAATACCTTTTTCCATCCCTTTGCTTTCAGTCTGTGTGTGTATGTTTTTTTTAAATTTGAAGTGAGTCTCTTGTCAGCAGCGTAAGTAAGGGTCTTGTTTTCTTATCCATTTTTCCACCCTGTCATTTGATTGGAGCATTTAATTCTTTTTCATTTGAACTACTTATTGATAGATATGTAGTTATTGGCATTTTATTATTCATATTCTTTATCTTTTTTTTCTTCTTGAAGAAGCCTCTCCAACATTTCCTATCATACTGGCTTGGTGGTGATGGACTCCTTTAGCCTTTTCTTGTCTTGGAAGCTCTTTTTCTGTCATTCAATTCTAAATGATAGCTTTGCTGGATAGAGTAATCTTGATTGTAAGTCTTTGCTTTTCATCACTTTGAGTATTTTGGGTCAGTCACTTCTGGCCTGCAAAGTTTCTGTTGAAAAATCAGCTAACAGTCTTATAGGAGCTCCCTTGTAGGTAACTATCACTTTTCTCTTGTTACTTTTAAGATTCTCTCTTCATATTTAACCTTTGGCATTTTAATTATGATGTGTATTGATGTGGGCCTCTTTTGGTTTATTTTATTTGGACCCTCTGAGCTTCCCAGGGTTGTATGTCTATTTCCTTCACTGGGTTAGGGAAGTTTTCCATCATTATTTCTTCAAATGGGTTTTTGATTTCTTGCTCTCTCTTCTTCTTCTTCTGGTACCCCTATAATGTGAATTTTGTTATACTTGATGTTGTCGCAGAGACCTCTTAAAATATCCTCGTTTTTTCGTTCTTTTTTTCTTGTTGCTATTCTGATTAGGTGTCTTCGGCTACCCAGTCCTCTAAATTGCTGATTTGATCCTCTGCTTCATCCAATCTGTTAATTCCCTCGAATTTATTCATCATCTTAGATAGTGTATTCTTTATTTCTGAATGGTTCCCTTTTATATTTTCTATTTCTACTTTTATGTTTTTTATCTCTTTGTTAAAGTTTTCACTGAGTTCACCTACTATTCCTCTAAGTTCATTGAGCATTCTTATAATCAGTGTTTTGAACTCTGCGTCTGCTGGATTGCTTGAGTTCTTCTTCTGGAGCTTTGTTCTATTCTTTCATGTAGGACATGTTTCTTTATCTTCTCAGATGGCTGCCAACTGTGTTGTTGGGCTTTTAGGCGCCCCGAGAGGCCAGCCCAGGAACTGAGGCCAGCTGCTATTAGTGCCAGACTTGGTGCTGCTCACCAAGAGATACAGGACATGCCGAGGCTGGTGCTGCTTCTTCATGTTTTGTGAGCCTTTGAGTGATTTTAGGAAAGTCTGCAGCATGAGCCATTTATATGGAAAAACCACTGGAGACAGCTTGGGTGGGCCCATAGGCTGGAAGAGGTGAGGTCTCAGGGAATCACCTGGGTGGAGTAACCTGTCATCCAGGCCAATGGAAACTTAGATATGGTGGCCACCTGTGCTGCACAGTGGGAGTGAGGAGAGCTCAACAAAGGAACAATGGGTACCACCAGCACTTCTCTCAGGAAGAAAGCTGCCCCTCCAGCCCTCACCCTGAAGCCAGGCAACCCAGTTCCTCCTCATATGTCCCTGGCACTCCTCAAGCAGCTGCCTCAGCACTGGGGATCAGAGAGAGTGAGTCAGTGTGGGTCCTTTAAGAGGAATGTCTGTGACTCCCACAGCCCTCCTCTCACTCAGCCACAATCTCCACTGGTTTTCACAGCCAGAGGTTGTGAAGACTTCTCTTCCTGGCACTGGAACCCTGGGCTGGGGAACCCAGTGTGGAGCCAAGACCCCTTGCTACTCCAGGGGGGCTCTGCAGCCAAGAGAACCCTCTCGATTCTCAACCACCATACGTAGTTGTGGGATCAGCCCGTTTCACATCTCTACTCCTATCAATCTGGAGATGACCTCTTATATATGTCTCTAGTTGTAGGACTTCTGTTCAGCCAGACCTCAGGTGACTTCCAGTGATGATTGTTCTGTAGAGTCAGTTTTGATGTGGTTGTGAGAAGTGGCAAACACAGCATCTACCTTCTATGCCATCTTGATTGGCTCCTGTATTTTACTTCTAAATCAAAGAATTTCATTGTCAGCAGGAGAATCTTCAGCAGACTCTCCTTCTGTCAGAACTATTTTCAAGTCCATGTGTTCTAAATGGTACAGCAACAAAGTTGTACTGCATCAGCGTGGGTCCCTGAGTAGCCATGTGATGCAGACTCCACCAACTTTCACGAGAAATACACTGGTTTTGAGAGATTTGGGGGTTGTTTATTTTTGCAGCATAATCTAATCTATCTTGACTAATATATTACCTCTACCCAATCACCCAGCTTTACCCATTTTCTGTTGTACTTCCTGTTGTTTCTTTATTTAGAAAACATGCTCCTGGGTAAAACAGAAGAAGAAAAGGAAGGTAGGTCATGTCATTTAATTATGTTTGTTTTGCCATGTTGAGCTGTGCAGTGATTGTACAGTAAATTGAGGCTACCACTTGCAATATGAGTTGATGATTCTGATAACAATAGAAAACTCACTATGTGAGCTAGGATTACCAGAAGAAAAATATAAAAGTGGGGGAGGAAAGCAACCATATTCTTTATTATTGCAAAACACTCATCTTTGGTCCCCATCACCCAATTTACTACTTTTGACCTCTTCCTTAGTGAAGAACTGGAGTGGCCCTGATGCATTTGTCTTTTGCTTCCATGCACTTCCATTATGATGTGGAATTCTAATGCCAGAGCCCCCATCAGCACCTCTGTTCAGTGGTTCGAAGTGGGTTGAATTGTAGCCAGCGGCAGGGGGTGATAAATGTAGCGTGAGCTGCCTTTCCCCCAGCAAACTGCAAATTGCCTGAGCAGTACAACCCACAAAAGGTTCCCGTGGAGTGAATTTATCTTGCATTGTCGAGTGGAAAGAGAAAGAGAAGAGACCAGGCATTCTATTTTTGCAAAGTCACATTCGATCTTGTTCAACGTGCAGTCCACACATCTTTTAAAGGGGGCTCCAATGGAAAAGAGTACCAGCTCAGGAATGTAGAGCAGATAAAGGGATTTATTTCTAACACTGTTGGAGTTCATGACCATGTGAGAATTTCAGTTTCAAGTCACTTGCTTCTGAATAATAATGTGTTCTCCTGGAGTGCATGTTATGTCATCTAAACAATTCAGGATAGAGGAGACCATGCCATGGACCAGAAGACACAGCCATCAAGGGAAAGCTCATCTTTTCGTGATAGCACCTATTCATTCAGGAGAGGAGAGCTATGCTTCGATCATTGACCCAAGTTGTCCTTGATCCTTGCTTCTAAGTTGGTATGCCTAAGTAGATTATTCCCTTCTAGAAAAATATTCATTAATACTTCACGGGTCTGTCAAAGCAGCTGCCATTTTGGAATACTGTGTTGAAAAGTAATAAGAGCCTTGGTATTGGACTAGCTTCATTATATCTAGCCTCAGAAAGAGATATTTGGGGCAAAGTTTTCAGATACAGATCTTTCCTGTCTCCTGGAATAACTAATTGTAATAACAGCTTTTCTTGAGACAGCAAAGGTTGTCATAGAACTTTATAATATTATCCATAGGTTAGAAGACATTTCATTCCATAAATTTCTTGTCTTTTTTTTTTTCTTTTCTTGTTTTCAAATAAGTCCAGCAGACTTTATTCAATTTTTCTAACTCTCTGGAAAGCATTTTCTTCTCTAAATGGCAGGCCTAAAACCTCCCCCATTTTGCTAGATCAATCTACTCCATAATGACTTTCCTGACACCTCCAGCCCACAGAGATTTTCCTTCTGCCAAAGACTGAGTACTTATGGTCTTACCACTGTCTTGATTCTTGTTATAAACATATGCAGTCCCCTTTGTATCTCTCATAGCACTTTATACATAGTAAGTGATCAAAACCTAAACTCTCTCAGCTGGAGAGGCATTTAATATAGTGCTAGTTAATAGCTTGGGCTCAGGAATCATACAACATCAGGTTCAACCCCAGCCCTTTCAATTACAAGCTCGGGCAAGTTAGTGATCCTCTTCACATTTAGATTTCTTCATTGTAAAGTGGAAATAATGATCATAATATCTACCTCGTAGGGTTAATGAGAGGAGTAGGTGAGATAATGCATTTAAAGAGTTTAGTGCAATGTTCAGAAATATTTGTAATACTTACTGTTAGTTGTCATTACCATTCTTAATTATAATTTATGGACATTCCCTTTGTTATGTTGTGGTCTGCCACCCATAGCCCTGTTAACTGGAGACTTTTGAGGCTCAAGTATGACTCCACTCCCGAATTTATGGTATCTAGGGTTGAATTTATGGAAAATAAGGCAGAAATTTTCTGTTACTACATTTGCTTAGAATAATGCCTTTGGGAAATGTGAGCAAAATAGTGATATAAAGAAATCCTTCAAAATGGAGTAGATGGACAAATACTTGAGCAGAGCAGAAATGATCAAATATTCCTGATCAGGACAGGGCTCCTGAATTCAAGATGTTACTCCAATTAATTTGCAAAGCAATCACACAGATTATAAGGCCTACTCCCATAGATACTGGACATGTGTTCATTGCTGAGAAACACACCAGCCCAGCAAGCTGCTCATGAATAGAAGTCTTCGGGGAATCCTGTAGCAGATACTTTTCCTTTCTGTTTAGGTGAAAACAGACTGACCTTTTCACAACTCACTGTAGCATTTAGGGGTGAGAAAAGGGAAAAACTCTACCACTCCATGGTGTGTGGTTATTACTTATAACTATTTTTGGAGATGTGTCCATATATCAATGGATGCAGATATTTTGACCCAGATATTATAGCCTGGGAGGGAAACTCTTCTTATATATCATGGGTTTGGAAAACAACAATAGTCTAAACAAGTCCATTGTTGAACTTCAAGTTAGAAGCTGTTCCGTGAAGACCATTCAAACCTCAAGTAGAGTGCTGTGCTGTCCACAGTCAGTCAAGAGAGACCCTCTTTATCAATTATGCAGAATCAGCTAAAACTCTGATTCCTAACACCAATTGGTCTAGCAAGGCACTCTTCATTCTTGAACACAACACATTTTTGTTTAATTCCAGCCTTTTTAAACTACAGAAACTGACTCATCATCCCAGCAGCCCACATCCTGTTTTCTGCTTCAACATCATCCAATCTCACCTGCAGGGCCCAGCCTCTAGGGAGTTTGCCTCTTGTGGTATGTGGTCATTTTTAATTAAAGAATTCCAAAGTGATAAACATTAACTTTAAAAACTTTACAAAAAAAAAAAAAGAATGCTAAACAACAATAAGAATGTACTGCCATTTGGTTATGTCAAAAACCACACAGAGACTATATAGCTCATTTGTAACTTTTCAAAAATAATATCTCAATAACTTTTTTAATTAGCAAGATTAAAATTAAAAGAATAAAGAAATAAAGAATAACAATCTAATTGAGTTAAAAAGTGAGATGCTTCATTATTTTAATGGTGTTTGAATTCACTGATTTCCAACTTCATAAAATGCTTCACTAAATTAAACCTCTTTAGTTTTTAAGTTGTGAATCATGTTTTCTCTACATATAAGAAAGTTCTATTTGTCAATTCTCAGCTGGACTAGCCCATTTAGAATGCTCCTTGCCCTATATGAAAATTACTGTGTGGTTCACCCATGCCTTCTTCAGTTGTTTATCTGGTGACAGAGATGGAATTACAGGAAGTCAGACTCTCAGCCCTCCAGTATTTCCCTCATTGGGACCAATTGATACTGAAGCCATAGACTTGTTCCCCTTGAGATATAGACTAAGAGAAACATGAATACACCAGATGAGAAACAAATCCACAATCCTAATGTCAATATGACTAAGCAGTAACACTAATCATCTACAGGGAATGAACAAAACTAGCCCTAGATGGGGTACACTATCAGAGTAAGGATGCTTATGAGACAAACCAATGTGTAGCAAGAGCTGTTATTTGTCAATGACTCTCTTCTACAGGCAGAACCATCCTACACAGTTCACAGCACATAAACAAGTTTAAACATCACAGACATCGGGGGACTTGCTTTTAATATTTGTGGGAGTGAACATAGGACACGAAACACTAGAAAATTTTATTCATTAAGGATACAATAGACCACAGAATAAGAAATGAAAATCCGGACAGCTCATACATATAGGAGATTACGTTCTATCTCCCTAATAATGAAAAAAAATGCAAATTAAAACAAAAAAAAATGCTATGTTATATCGATTATATTGTAAACATTTGAAAATAAAATGACAAAATAATAATAGCACTTACTATATACCAGTTCCTGTTTTGAGCAAAATTCATTTAACCCACACAATACCTGGTGAAGAAGATGCTAGTATCATTTCACTTTACAGCTGAGGAAACTGAAAGAAAGAGATGTTAAGTATCTTAACCAAAGATTACATAGCAAGAAAGTGGCAGGGCCAAGATTTAATATCAAGCACTGGCAAGGATGTGGGGTAATGGGACATTCATGCTTTGCTAATGGTAAGTCAAATTGGTACAGTCATTCTAGAGTGCAATCTGCAAACCCTTAGTGGGGTTATGCATGCTTCACCCTATTTCCTAGCATTCCCACTTCTGGATGTATATCCTACAGAAACCTTCACACAGTTCCATAATGAGATGCAGCCACAGGTATTCATTGGAGCTTTGCTTGTTGGTATTCATAGCTAGGGAAATGGATAAATAAAATGTACTGTTTTAATATATATCTATATATACACATATAAATGACATAATGCTATATGTTGGTCAGAAATAATGAATAGGGCTGATTTCAAAATATTATTTTAAGTAAAGAAAAGCAAGATTTATAGAAGAAAAAACTATTTCTGTGATTGTTTTAGTACACACAAGCAACACAGATTTTTTAATTCTTTGCCTGTTTATTCTTGCAAATAAGAAAATTGAAAGTTGAGTCACAATGCTAGGCAAAATTATGACCTCCAAGAAGACTTTACCCTTAAATATCCAGAACTGTGTATTATAAGGCAAAATGGACTTTACAGACGCAATTAAGATTACTAACCATTTGACCTTAAAATAGAGAGATTATCCTGATTGTTGGGATGGATCAACAAACTCTTAAAAGCTGAAAAGAAAGCAGAAGAGGAAGTTGCAGAGATTCTAGTAGGAGAAATTCTAAATATGGAAAGGATTCAAGATGTAAAGGACTACTGGTCAAGGAATGTGGATGGCTTCTAGATGCAAAGAATGACATCCATCAAGAGCCATCAAGGAAATCTATGCAATCAACAACCTAAATGAGCAAAGAAGGAGAGTCCCCAGATTTCCCAGATAAGACACAAGACCAGAAGACACCTTGATTTTAATCTCATAAGATCCTTAGCAGAGAGCACAGACAAATCTGGGCTTCTGACCTACTGAAAATGTGAGATAAGTTGTATTGTTTAACACTTCCATGTTCGTGGCAATTTGTTAAAGCAGCAGTAGAAAACCAATGCAGTCATCAAGAATATATGAGACCACACAAGAATCGGGTGCCTATAGAGGAGTAGAGACATGAAGAGAGGAATCAGAGCAGCAAAAAGAATAACAAAATAGAAGAACAGAGGATGACATTAATATTGTGTCATGAATCAAGGACATTGATCAACTCAGTTCTGTAAAACTGAGTTAAAAAAATTGTTAGGTAGGAAAAAAATATTGGTAACTAATGAGAAATTTCAAGGGCAGTCTCTGGTCTTGTCGAGGAGCAATTCTGCAAGGAAGACGAATTATACTCATTGTTTCTGGAGAAGCCTAAAGTTCTCAGCCGGTAGGGTTTGGAGGAGTTTCTTTTGTTAGAAGTCATCTTTCCAACAGTGTGAGAGGGAAAGCTCAGCAGACTGACCTGAGGTCTCCACCCACTGATCGTTTCCCTCATTGATCTCTATCTTCTCTTCTTCCCCAGTTACATTCTGATTCCTTCTCCCTACACTGTGATATTTCACATCAACCTTGCATGTTAATTCTATGACAGATTCCATTCCTCTTCCTACATTACCCCCAGCCCCACACAATTTCAGAAACTTCCTTCTCTGCCTTTCAAACAAGCACCATATCCCTGCTCACAAACAAATGTGGATAATTAGAGTAGGGTTTGAGTGATTTGGAGTCAAGGCCTCTGTATGCTATTGCTTGTGAAATTTAACCCACCAGAAGCTTCCGGCCAGATTTCAATTACTGTCCCTAAAGTAAGAGAAGGGCCTGATGTTTCCACTGAGCAATGGCTTTGCACATTGGACATACACACACGCGTGCACACAGACGCACGCAGATCCACCATGGCTATCCAAAAGCCTAAGGGCAGCAAAAAATCTATCTTCTGTTTCCAGGATCCCCAGGGGAAATCTCTGTTTCTATCACTCATGAGGTGACTTTCCTCTGTCAAATCCTGGAAAATCCTACAAGCTCTGAACTCTCAGTTGATCTGTGTCCCAACCCCAGATGGAGAAAGCAACCTGGAGCACCCGTCTGATCACATTTGTGACAGTAATTAGCCAGGAATCGGACACCAAGTCATTACCAGTGAATGAATTATTACTAGAAACAGCTAGTGTCCAATAATGAAGTTAATGGGAGGTAATATGACAGTCATTAGACTGACACAACTCTTTTCATTGTTGAAGAAAGAGGAACAGCCATCAAAGGCTGGTAACAGGCAGGCAGGATTAATCCATGTCAGGCCATGTTTATGACACATCGCCTGGATTCTGTTCTTGTGGTCTCAGGAATGGGCCGATCTATGATTAGAGAGTTTGTGTTTCCTGTGGGAAGTCAGAATTGGCTGGTCAGAGAGTTCCTTGTGTTTCAACAATGCTGACAGCCCTGCAATTCTCTGACCACAGGATGACCTCTGCACAAGCTGTTCCCTCTGCCCACGTCTTTTCTTTCATCTATTAAATTCCTATACTTCCTTCCAGCCTCAACTCAAATATTACTTCCAGAAAAATTTCCTATAAATTCTCCAAGAGGATTTAGCCTCCCCCACCTAGGGTGTCTCACAGTGCCTTGTTTAAATGTCTGTTGTTCCTTCCAGATGTTGCCTTCTCTGACATATTAACATGTCTGCTTGCTGTTTCACTGAGAACGCCTCCTGAGAGGCAAGAGCTGTGTGCTCCTCATCCCTGTGTCACCAGAAAGTATCTACAGATTTCCTACAAACATTCGATAAAAGAGGAAGATGAAAGGCTGGAAAGAAGGGAGGAAGGCATGGAGAGAAGAAGAGACAGAGGGAAGGAGAGAGTGGGGGTAGAAGAAGGAAAAGGGGAAAGAACTAAGTTCTAATCCAGACTCTGCAATGTATGACTGACAACAAATTACTTAATCTACCTAGTCTTAAATTTCTTCGTATTCCATATGACAGGGATTATCTTTACTGCTTCTGACTTCATGAGCTGGGAGTAGATAAAGGAGATAAGTAGATGTAGGATAGCACTTTGGGCTAAGATGAAAGGAATTGTAAACACGATGGATTTTTATCTCTGTGTTGTACTGGATAGAGACCACATCTTTCTGACACTTTGAAACATCCTTCGGTGGAATTCCACATCTTCCCTGTGTGTACCTGTGCATGTGCGTCAATGGGGCTGAGAACAAATATATTCAGCTTGACTCAGACGGAGCCAGAGCTTTGTGAGTAGCCAACAATCTTCCAGCACCTTCAGAGTTTTCTTTGCCTTTAGTTCCATTCACTGAAGTTGGGGCAAAGCATAAATCTTTAAGGAAAAATTTCTAGTTAATGGCAAGAATCTTTTGATAAAACAGAGAAAAGAAAAAGTGAAAGGTAATCATTCTTCCTTCCCCTTCTTGGTGGAGGTCTGTGGTGGCATGGATCTGGCAGCTGTTCCTTGTGACACCACAATAAGGCCTCATTTTCCATGTGCCTTGGTAACTGAATTCACAGAGTTCCCCTGGAAAAAGGCTGAAAAACATGGATGTTCCCTGAAGGGACTGCGGAGGCAAAGAATGGGGGCTTCGGGTCCTCTTAACACCCACCCCTTCTCCCTGCAACAGGAGCTTTCTGAGTGCCAGGGCAGGCGCAGGATAAAGAGACACACTCTGAACTCTTCAAAGCTGAGAACACACTGCACCACAGAATTTGAAAAGTAAAGACTAGTCTCTTCTTGAGTATCAATTGAGCTTATGTATTAGTGAGTGTATGTGGTGTGTGTGTGTGTGTGTGTGTGTGTGTGTCTGTCTGTCTGTCTGTCTGTCTGTCTGTCTGTGTGGAGAGAGAGGGAGAGAGAATTGTTATAAAAAATTGGCTCTCACAATTTTGGAGGCTGAGAAGTCTTAGGATCTGTAGTTGGCAAGCTGAAGACCTAGAAGAGCCAATGGTGTAGTTCCAGTCTGAGTCTGAAGGCCTGAGAACCAGGAGTGCTGATGGTGTAAGTTCTAGTCCAAAAGCCAGCTGGCTCAAGACCCAAGAAGAGCCACAGTTTCTGTCCAAGTCTGATGGCTGAAAAGACCAATGTCCCAGCTCAAGAAGTCAGACAGGGGAAGTTTCTTCTTACTTAGGCTTTATGTTCTACTCACATCTTGAACTGCTATGGCGAAGCCTATTCACATGAGAGAGGGCAATTTGCTTTACTCGGTCTACCAATTCAACTCTTAATAGTATCCAGAAACACCCTCACAGACACACCCAGAATAATGCTTGGCCAAATGTCTGGGCACCTCATGGCCCACTCAAGTTGATGCATAAAATTATCCATCACAGCTTAGAACCCTCTTCTACAAGCTCCCTATAATGGTAGCACTAATCTCCCTGAGTGGGTATACCGAGGCCTGGAAACATGGAGATCTCCTAGCTATAGTGCACATAGCATCTCCTCTAGAACATTGCTCAGGTTGCAAGTCCACTGTCTCAGCAAACGCTTGCTGCTACCATGATATTCTGTGGACTGCCCTGGTTCTCAGGCCTTCAAGCCTAGACTAAAACTACACCACCAGTTTTCCTGGCCTCCAGCTTGTAAATAGCAGATAGTGAAACTTCACAGCTTCCATAATTATGTGATCTTATTCTTATTCATATATATATATATATATATATAGAATATAGAATTCATATGTGTGTGTATGCATATTCTATATATATAGAATTAGAGAAATGATATATATCTATCAACAGGATCTCATCCTGGCTAGTAGCACTGGTATTGAGTATTGAGTGTGCCTTAGGCCAGATTTCATCTCTAACACTGGGTTGTGTGAACGAGGGAGGCTACGACCCTGAAAGTTCTGCATTTATCTCTGCCTAATTAGTCTTTTTCACCTGGGTCTTAAGTATATAAATACTCAGGATTCTAGAGCCTATCCCTGAGGGCCAACTTCTGCCAACTTATCCCCTATGGGGATATAGACCAGGTAAGACCCTGCGGGGGGAGGGGAGAGAGCAGAAAGCAGGAACTAATTTTCCTGATACTGACACAACACCTCTTAAAGAAAGAAAGCACTCGCTGTTTCTTATTCAGTTTAGCTCGAGACAGGAAGCTCTTGAATGGTATCACTATTGCTTCTACAAAGTTGGTTAAGTCAAGGCCAGAGATAGACTTGCAGCCTCAACTTTCACAGAGCTAAAACAATTCTATAAAGTCATTGCATGGACCTGGTCTCGCCTTGGCAACAGACGCTCCTTATGTGTTTGGGTTATGGGATGATGGTATTAACTTTCAAAAGGCCAAGGGACTCCAGAGCATAGGCGTATGAGCTGTTGCAGTGAGAATGTATATTCTTTGAATAGTGCTAGTGGCCCTAATTGTATAATATCTTGTAAAGTTCTCATCTGTGCAAAGTTACGAAAGATACTTTAACTGCCATTTATGCCAAACCGTTTACCAACACGACTTTATTAGCAGCCACAGACATGACTCAGGGTAACAGTTGCCTTCTCTAGGGTGACTGTGTACCTGTGACCCCAGCTCTGATTATGTTGCCTACTCGGGCCATTGAATAGGGAATTGGACTTAGCCCGAGACAACTCATTTTTAATGACTAGAGCATTAATTATAAGTAATTTAGAAAATGTCTTGGTGACTATGCATGCATTGCGTGGAACCAATTAAACTGGTGAAGCCAGGCACTTAGGAGGCCAGACAGCTGCTTCACAGAGGGCTCAGGTGAGAAGTGAGCTGAGAGCTGTCTACTGGCTGCCTGGCAGTCCGACACTAACAAGAAGTGTCCTCACCAAGGCTGCCTTAAGCTGAGTTAGTGATGTGAAGCGAAAAGGAATGAATCATGAAGCAGGGTCTGAGAGAACAAGAAAGCCTCCATTATATTTACAAAATTAAACACGCTTATAAAAGTACTAAGGGTATTACTAGCTATTATCTGACATTAATATATAGGAGTTGATAATGGAAAGGGGTTCATGCTCTCTTAGACTAAACAGACATATACTTAAGCAAGACACTTAAAATAAAGGCAAGGCAATTAGCAAATGAGGTCAAATGCAGATACAGCCAATCTAACCCACGGTGGAATTTTTCAGCCTAGCTCGATCCACTGGGAAAAGCAGGTATATAACGAGTAAGTTCTTCCCAATGCTATTACTAATACAGTAATCTTATTAAGTTCACTCCTGACATCCCCAAACCTCCAAACTTCTAGGAAGTTAGTTGTATTGCAACTAAATTCCCGTTTTCTTTTCATTTCAGAGCATATATACATCATATGTTGACACCTTTGATTTCAAACCTATTTTATTCCCATATCTCATATGTTTTTGGTCCTCTTTCCTACTTGTCGTTTTAGTATTTGTTTCCCATAACAGAGATCCACAAACATTTTCTTTAAAGGCCTAGTTAAATATTTTAGGCTTTGCAGATGATTCGGTTTCTGTCACAGCCACTTAACTTTGCCATTGTAACACAAAAGCAGCCATAGACAATACATCAACGAAAGAGGCATGGCTGTGTTCCAATTAACCTCTATTTACAAAAACAGGCAGGCACAGATATGGCTTGCAGGCAGTAGTTTGCCAATCTCTATCCTATAGTTGCTGAATAAGAGAGAAGATTCTCCAGACAGAGAAGGCTGTCCATCCGCTATGAACTTCCAGATGAAGGAACACCTTCCCTGCCACTATGAGAATTCAAGCAGAGTTAGGTGGGCCACTCCAGCTTTAAACCTAATGACAATGCTGGCCCAGAGCCATTCTGTTAAGACGGAAGTCAGATCACACCACTCCTGCTCAGAATCCTCAGTAGCTCCCCAACTTGCTTCGAGTAAAAGATAAAGGCTCAACATCATCTGCACACCCCCACTACTCTCTGGTGTCATTTCCGCCCACTCTCCCCCTCTTACTGCTCCAGCTCCTGGCCTCCTTGTATTCTTCCAGGAAGCCAGCAAGACTTCCAACTGGGATCTTTGCACTTACAACCCTCTCTGACTGGAATGTTCTTTCTCCAAAAATCTACATGGGTCACTCTCTCACTTCCTTCAGGTCTTTTACTCAAAAGCCACCTTCTCAGTTAGGCCTTCCCTGTTCATCCTATCCAGCATTTCACTTGACTTTGCATATCCTCCTTTCTGCTGTATTTTTTCCCTTAGCACTTACCACTACTTAGCGTAATCTATATATTCACTTAGCGTTTATTTCTGTGTCCCTCCACTCCACTTGAATGCAGCCTTCTCAAGAGAAGTTTGTTTTGTTTACTGCAGTATCCCCATTACCTAGAACAGTGTTCAGAACATAATCAATAAATATTTGTTAAATGAATGCATCCTGGCCCATAATCCTAAGAGGATGCTCATTAAACGGAGGCATTTTAAATTAAATGAGGCTTCTCCTTTGTCTGAGTGTACATTCCTTGCTCTCCCTGCTAGGCATCTGCCTGCCTAGGAAAGATTAGAAATTGTTATAGAATGAATGTAAAAAAAAAAAAGCTGAGTTAATATTCATTTTTGAAAGTCAAAATCTAGATTGTCGAAGCCGTGCAATAGCTGGCAAGTCAGGCTATTGTCTTGAGAAAAGATTATCCAAATCTCTTTATCTCCTTTAGCACACCAACACCTGGTCTCAATCAACACCTGGACTCAATTATAACTTTTTTTCTGTGGTGTGAAGGCCTATTCTGTGAGGGAGAGGCTACGGCAGAGGGAGGAGAAAGAAAAGCCCACCCCTTGTTGGATCCTGGGTATGGCGAGAAGGGATGAGGCACAGGGAACAGCATACTCACCCCCTGTCCCCTTTCTGGACTTAGGGGCAGAGAAGGAGGCAGTAAATTAGATAAGTTGACAGAAGCATAATAAGAGGAGCCATTTATTGCTACTTTGGGGACTTGGGGAAGAACCTTCCTACCAGGCAGGCTCCCACTAGCCTGGACCTTAGCCAGAGATAATTCCTGGAGTGTGGTCAGGCAGGAGGCAGCCCTGAGTTTAGGCTGATCGAAACACCGTGAGTTCCTGGGTAGCATGGCTGCTGAGTTGAGAGTCACCAGGTCTCCTATAGCAATGCAAGATGACCCCATAGTAGGGCCTGGGAGTGAAACGTCAGGCCAGCAAGATGACCAAAGACATAGCATGAGACTCAGTATTAAGATACTGGTGGGAGCCGGGGTGAGGCCAAGTCAGCAGGGAGCTCCACTGGAAGTATCGGCTGAGCCAAGACAAATGATGCTGAGTTTCACCAGCCACCCACTTTGGCATCAGAAGATGATGAGGAACATTAACCCAGTGACTAGGCAGACAAGGAAACTGGCAGCTAGCAGCAAGAGGGTTGGGGAGAAATTCTTCATTGTAGCTAGATCCCATCAATCTTGTTTCCTCTTCTTGAGCACACAAGAAAACTACATTTACTAGCCTGCCTTGCAATTAGGATGAGACCTTGTGACCAGGTTCTGGTAAATGGAATGTAAGCAGTATTAATATCCACCATTCACATTTTCTTTATGCATTCTCTTTCCTAGAAAAAGTACTAAGGTCATGTATTGGAGAAAGAGACATTTTGAAGGACAAAAATTATAAAAAGAAAGGAGCCTAGATCATTAAGTCATCACTTGGATAAAAGTCATCCTTCCCACATCAAATTGTGACACGAAAGAGAAATAAATCTTCTTTGTGTGTTAAGCCCCTGAGATTTTGGGGGGAGGGCTGTTTGTTACAGAAGCTAGCATTTTTGTCTTGACTAATATTTGCCCTGACTAATATACCTGCCCAATACCAAGCCACGCGTTCCTCTTACATATGCCCAGATGCCAAAGAGAGACAGAGAGGCTCTATGAGAAATCAGACTGTTTTTGCCTAGAGAGAAATTGAAGGCATTATTTAACTTTTAACCTTTAAAATTGAACTAAAATTATGTAAGAATGGACATTAGTTACCTGACTTTCCCATTAAGTAGAAGTTCAGGAGAAAGACCAAGTTACTTAGAGACAAAAATAAATTTTCATATTTTATTCTTTTGTGCATCTGTGTTAAGTTGAAAGTAAAATTTGTGATCCCATTACACATAATTTGGAAGAAAGTTTTAAACAGTAATTCTAAGGTTCTAATTTTAGCTTCTGAGCCTCTAATAAGTGAAGGAAGGTACAGAAAGAAGGAAATGTGCACAAGACTTTGAAATCAGTCCCAGCATGGTTTGAATCTTGCTCAGGCTCATACGAATCAGTGAACTTGAGAAAATCATTTAATAAATTTGGGCGTCATTTCCTCACCTGCAATGGGACTGATACTACCTCTTTGCAAGGATTAGATGTTATACTGTATATCAATCACTAGCCCAGCGCCTGTACTTGCATAATTATTAGAAGATTAAAAAAATCATAAAAATCAACTAAAAGAAAGACAGTGAATTACAGAAATATGGAGTTGAAAAGAAACTTATACTCTAGGCCCTGTGCGTTGAAGGGATGTCATATTTTCAATACTTAAGAAGACATGTTTCTTCTCTCTAGTCTGTATCTGTCTATCTGCCTCTCTTTCTCTCTCCCTCTCTTTCCTTCTCTCTCCCTCTCTCTCTCTCACACACACACACACACACACACACGCACACTCCTTATATAACAATTTTATTTGTATGAAATGTGCCATTAAAATCTTCTGCAAAAATATAATTATTCTAATATCCTAAGTTTGGAACCTCGCAAACTTGCAGTTCAACATCATTATCCTGCCTCCTTCTAAATGGCCATTTGGGACAAGTTACAACACCCCATTGGGTCTCCATCTCTAATAAAAGTGATCTCTTTTTTCCTAAGTGGAATGTGACCCCACTTCACCCCTAAAGGGACTTATATCACTACAGATGTATATGCAGAGGATGGATGACCACCCATGTAGGATGTTGGGAATGGGAAAATCATACATTTTTTTTCTGACTGCCTTTGATCTACCCAGCTGCAAGGAATAACCTCTTGCTTCCTGCAGACCCAACGCCACTAGTTTTTGAAATAGAAAGCCCACTCTGGAATTCCACAAGAGCCCACTCCCCAAGTAAATGATGTCAGCTGTGTCTAGAATAGACTTTAGTGTCAGAGACTTCCTGCGTCCCAGGCTACAGCCTTCTGAATGTCCCTAGTTACTATAAATTTATTTATGTCTTTAAATGACTCTTTTATTAATTTCAACAACATATGTACATGGATATGGATATGGATATATATACACACATATATATATTTGAAAATAAGTTGTACAAATAAGAACAAGACATATTTTTGACTCCTTCCGTAAACACTGCTTAGCATAATCTTTGTGATTAATCTAGGTGACCATGGCTCCCAGGGAGATTCTTTACCAGTAAGGTTGGAATCAAATGAATGGTGAAGGCTTCAACTTGTTTTTCCTCTACCATACACTTGATATCTGATATTTCCATGCAGATGCCTAGGTTGTACACAATTCTCTCCTTACCAGTTAACTTTATTCCTTGTTCCATGGAAAAATGCAAGCAAGAGTGACATTAATAAAGAGACAACCTTTAATCTATAGAAAACAAAGGATTTGTTGTTGACAAATGCCGATATTTTTATTATTATTTTAAAATAATTACATACTTTATAAATGATTGTGGCACATCAAGACATCATAACAATGGGCTTGGAACCACTGGATAGATGGTTTTCATAATAGTAGAACATCATTTATCAGGTGTCATTTTTGCCAGGCAGTCTATGTATACTGTCTCCCTTGATCCTCTCATTAACCCTACGAGGAGTTTACCAAAAAAGAAACTGAGGCTGAGAGAAGTTAACTGTCTGGCCCCAAATCCTAGGGTTAGTAAGTGGTTTCAAATTCAGTATTGTTGCCAAAACACTTTCAGTTAATCATTATTCTTGACTACGTGTTTTTCTAGAGGAGTCATAAAAGGAAGGGAATTTTGACTGCTGCTAAATCATTTTGAGTTTTTGCCATTGCTCCCATTATTGATATAGAAGGCTCAGTGAGGTCAGCTATTAAAATTCTGCCACTGATTAATTTTTTTAAAAGCAGATCTGGGTTCCAACTGAGCCACTCAGGAGGTCCATGTGTTTCTTTGCTTGTTTATTTCAATAACTTAAATGTAATATGTGGTGATAAATATCTTAGATTCTAGAGCTAGACTGCCTGGATTTAAGTCCTGACATCACTTTAACTAGTGAGGAAACCTGAGCAAGTTATCTAACCTCTCCATGACTCAGGTTCTTCTCATTAAATGGGAAGAATAATATTACCTCTCTATGAGTTAATATGTGTGTAAGCACTTAGCACATGACCAGACATGTGATAGGAACTACATATGTCTTTGCTATTATTATTTCCAGGTATCAAGAAATCCTTGCATTAAACATATGTCAATCTGCCATCTTGAAATGAAAAGAGAGCCAATAAAAAAGATAGTGGATTAAAAGAGAGCTAATATCTAACAGCCACCATCTATCTGACAGGGATTGTACATCCTCTAAACACTCAGGGAGAGAGGTTCTATGACCTGTAAATCCCTGTGCATATCAAGCATTAGTTGTGCCCATGGATTCACGAGTAGATGGTAAAGCAAGGATGCAAACTCAATTAGTCTGCCTTCTTCTTCTAAGCCTTACTTCTACCCACAATAACATGCTATAGATCTTCTGTAATTATAACCAAACTCAGTGACATTTGAGAAGAGACCGAAAAGGAAAATCTCATGAGGAAAAACATGGCTCTTTGCCATTTAAAAATACCAAAATGAGCACATTATCCTTAGCATTTACAATGGATTTAAACTATTTCTTTATATTGGATAATGTGTGATATGAATTACAAATGAGGACTTACAAAATGCTATAGTCACTGTTGGCTGTGGATTGAGCATGAATGATCCCTACCTTGAGTAACTTACAGTCTGCCAAAGGAGATAAGACAGACACACAAGTAAGTATTCAACTCATTGTGGATTTAATGTTTTGTATGATGATATGAGAAGGGTTGTTTCACATGGACAAAATATTTTGAGCAAAGATATTGAGAGAGGAAAGAAAAGAGTGAGGTAAGTTAGGGTGGTAATGAATGGTCCTCTTCACAAAGTTGTCGGTTAGAGTTTCTGAAATTGTGATAGGTGGTTTGCAGAAGATCTGGCTCCATATCAGACTACAGACACCAACACACAGAAAAGTCAAGTGATTTGCTGAATCTTCCAATAAATTAGCACATCTAAGAACTACAGGTCCTCAATTATTTCTCCATGCGCATAGTATTCAGGGTTCGCCAGGAATCAGGATCTCCACCCATGAAGAAGTTGGTCCATCAGTCTTCTACAGCAATTAGAAGTCAGCTGCATTTGTTTCCTAGGGCCAATATAACAAAGTACCACAAACCTTGTAGCTTCAAACAAGAGAAATTTATTCTTTCAAAGTTTTGGAAACTAGAAGCCAGAAATCAAGGTGTCACCAGGGCCATATTCCCCTGAAGTTTCTAAAGAGCTATTCCTCATCTCTTCCAGCATCTGGTGGCTCCAGGTGTTTCTCGACCTGTGACAGCGTCACTCCAGTCTCTGCCTCCCTCTTCACATGGCCGCCTTCCCTCTGTCTCTGTGCATGCTTCTCTTCTGATAAGGACACCAGCCATTGGGTTTAGGAGCCACCCAAAATCCAAGATGATTTTTATCTTCAGATTCTTAACTAACACCTCTATAAAGACACTACTTCCAAATAAAGCCATGTTCTAAGATTCCAGGTGGATAAGAATATTTGGAGGACACTATTCAATTTACTGCAGCAGCCATTAGTACAAATATGCGAGAGGCAAATGTCAGAAGCCACCTTTGTTACCACTTCCTTGATGCCAGGCATAACCGATGGCAGCCCTCAGGTGCCCACTCTGGGGCCCCATAAGGTCCTTTTACCCACATCTCAGTTCTGTCAGCTTTGTCTCTCTCAACAGATCAGGTGGATGCATTCAAAAGGTCATGATTTTGAAGGAAGAATAAAATTTATTTTGAACATATGCTCCATTGAGCAGAGTCTGAGGAGACAGCACGCGCTCCCCTCTTCCCAGAGGGCTGTCCTCGACTTGTGGTAAAACACTCAGAAGAAACTGCCGAGCCAGGGAACCGTGACCTCCCATTAGACACGCTAGGTGGAAAACATGACACACAGAGATAAGGAGCGGAGGACTGAAGGGAGCAAGCCTCTGGGGCGCCACGCGCAGTCTCTCATCAGCCTGAATGACACAGACAGAAGCACCAAGGAAATGGATCATTTTTACTGGTGACTGAGGGATGGTGTTGACCCAGAAACAGGTGGGCAGGCATCCCTCCAGAAGGATTCCAGGCTCAGGAGCATTTTGATTCTTCAATCAATATCACACATTTAAGCATTCCATTTTTCTCCAATTGTTTAAAACAGGACATTTTAAAATGAGCCTCTGGTTAGACTTTTAGGAGATTAAGAATTGCCCCAAAATTAATGCCAACTGTTGTCTATATTCACCACACATTTTCAGAGCATGGAGTCTGAGGGGTTATTCAATACTTAAAGGGGGCTTCCACCCAAAAAGTGTTAAAAACCATTGGATTTCCCTTCTCCTCCATGTAAATTTATAATTTCTTATGGGAGCTTTTGTTCTGTTGTCCCAGATATAGCACTAGAGGTTAGGGAGCCAATGTTGGAAAAAAAAAAAAACCCTCAATTTGTTGATTAATTTAAATTTAAGACCAGACAGTCAAAGATCTTTTGTCTTCTTCCCTGCTTCATCACAGGTCTTTTGGGGGAGAGGCCTAATGTAAATTACTAAGATCCAAAAGGGGAAGTTACAGCACTTGACATTCTATAAAACAGAACTGTTCACAGAGCAGACAATTGTCAATTTGGGTCTCGCTGGTCAGCATTTAATGGAATTCTTGTAGGCTGCTGCAAGGGAGACTGGGACTGTCCGTCTGTTTGCTGTGGAATTATATTGCTTGACCTTTATCTAACAAGAATTATTAAAACATTAGTTAATTCCATATATTGTCTCAATGATCTAATGAAAATACTGTTCTAACTTGGTAAGTTCAGGTGAAAGATAAAGCAAACCCTACCAAGGACAAAGTCATATGACTTGTTTTTGTATGCTCCAAAAGCTAAAAATGGCTTTTACGTTTTTTTAAAAAAGATTATAACAAGGCGTATCTTAAAACAAGATACTCCTCCCTTCCAAAAAGAGAAGAATATGTAGCAGTAAAGCATAAAATATTGACAATCTAACCTTGTACAGAAAAAGTTTGCCAAACCTTGGACTGTATCACATAAAATGAAACTCGATTCTCCAACCACAGCTTCAGAAATGGAGATAGGATAGAGTAGAGGTTAAATTGCAGGTTAATCATAGTATAAATAACTCAGTTTGAATTCTGACTCCACTATCTACCAGCTAGTGACTCTGGGCCTCAGTCTCTTTATCTGCAAAATGGGGATAATGAAAATACCTCCTCAGTGCATTGCTTTGAGGATAACAGAACAATTATCCTTTTAAGGCTCTTCCTAGAGTAGCACATAATAGAACTAGCACTCAATGAATTCCAATAGTATTTAGATGCTTTTCATAAAAACACTTTTAGGCAGGGAGAGAAATCTGAACTAATACATCCTAAACAGTAAACACTGTTCAGTATTTAAGTGATTTTAGTGAATAGCACATTAGATGTGTTCTAAATCTTAGAGATACCTCAAAATACCATCTAACCCATCTCTCAGCCTTGAAGCTGATACAAATTCAAATTTTACTGATGAGAAAACTGACATCAGAGAGGTTCATTAACTTATCAAAACTCATAGTCTCCTGCTTCCTAATCAGAGTGCCATCTCTACTTATTCAGGATGTGTTCATTCACTCATTCAATAAATGTTTAATGGGCAGCTTCCACATACTAAGCACTGCGCAAGACACTGGGGATATGGTAGGGGGACCCTCTCCCTAGTAAGTGGGACTAAAGGAGATTGATAAACAAATAAGTGTAAAATATTAAGTTTTACAGCTGGTGGGACTGCAAATTGGTGCAGCCACTATGGAAAACAGTATGGAGATTCCTCAAAAAACTAAGAATTGATCTACCATAGGATCCAGTAATCCCTCTACTGGGTATTTACCCCAAAGACTTGAAAACTCATGTCCATAAAGATATTTGCACACCAATGTTCATAGCAGCATTATTCACAGTGGCCAGGGCATGGAAGCAACCGAAGTGTCCTACGATAGATGATTGGCTAAAGAAGCTGTGGTACAAATATACAATGGAATATTACTTAGCCATAAAAAGAGACAAAATACAGCCATTTGTGACAACATAAATGGAACTCGAGATAATCATGCTAAGCGAAATAAATCAGACAGAAAAAGTTGAAAATCACAAGATATCACTTATATGTGGGATGTGAACCTAAAAGCAACAAAGGAACAGGACAACAAACAGAGACTCATTGACATGAACTATAGACTAGTGGTTACCAGAGGGTAGCGGGTGGGGAGGAAAGGGGAGGTAGATGGGGTAAAGGGAGTCAAAGATAGGGGGGCAAAGGGACGTAAAGTGGGTAAAGAGGATCAAATATATCGTAGCTGAAGGAAACTGGACTTTGGGTAGTAAACACACAATAGAATATACAGATGTCAAATTATAATGTACACCTGAAAATTATATAATTGGATTAACCAATATTACTCCAATAAACTTAATAAAAACTAATATATATATAAAGTGTTATAGATGCTAAAATAGAAGCATGTATAGGAAAAGGGGAGAAAGCTGGACTCAAGGTTGAGGCATTCCGAAGGCAGAGGGAGCAGCATGAGCAAAGGTCCAGGGATGTGAAAGGATCCAGCATGTTCTAGGAACTTCAGGGAGTTTGGCATAAGGTGAGAGGGCCACAGTAAGGGTAAGTAGAGGCCAGAGCATAAAAGTCCATGTAGCATATGCTAAGGAGTTTAAACCTTATTCTGTAGCAGCTACTTTTGGAGTTTTCAGCAAAAGAACAATATGATTTACACTCCAGAAAAATCACCCTGGAAGCAGCAGGGTAAGTGATGGATGGGAGGGGAGCAAACTGGAGGCAGGGAGATCAATTAGGGGTCTATTGCAAAAGGCCAGATAAGAGAGAATAACAGTCTGAACTGGGGCAAGAACTACTTAGAATGTCAGGAGAAGAAAGGAAAGGAGGGGAGAGGAGAGGAACAGAGAGACAGGGAGAGTCAGTGGTGGCTACAGAAGCTCACATTTCTTTAGATAGTGTCATGGTAAAGGAGAAGGCTGAGGATATGATGAGTCCTAGATGTCAAGCTTAACGAGCAGATCGTGGAGTGATTTCTTCCAAAAGGAAATAAAAGGGAATGATTCGGTTTGAAAGGAAAGATCATTTGCTCAGTTTAGGACACGGTGCATTCGAAGGACCTGTGAGGCACCCAGGTGGCAATGTCTGGTGTATAGGACTGAGGTTCAAGCTGAAGATCCAGGCTGGAGACATGGATGAGTGAGGAACCAAGACACAGAAAACAGGAGGAAACCTGGAAATTGATGCGATTTTTCATGTCAATTAAGAACCTAAGGAATACCAGTGTTTAGGGGAGTAAATGGAGAAAGAGAACACGAAAGACAAACAATTGCAATTGAGAAGAAAACGTCACGGCGGTGAAGAAAACCCAACACAAACACCATCTCCAAGGCCAGGGGAGGGAAGTGATTCAGAAAGAAGGAAGTAGGGATGTCTCCTGCCCCGCAAAGGTCTACGCAGTTGAGAAGAGTATTGGGTTTGGAAACGCGGAGGTCTCTGTGAGAGACTTTCCTCAGGTAGGAGCCTGGTAACGGGACACTGAGGGATGAAGGAGGGACGAGCAAGTGGAAAGAGCAGGTAGAGCAATCCTTCGGGAACTTGGCTGTGAGGGAGGCATGGAGAGAGATCCAGGACAAAGCTGCTGTTGCTTCTGCCTTTTGTTTGCTTGCTTTTAGGGGCAGAGACATACAAGAATTTTCGTAGGCTTTGGGAACTGTGCCAGAAGAAAGTTCTGAAAATATACGCGTGAAAGAAGAAGAACAGTGGAGCAAGGATTACAAAACGGTGAGGGAAGATTGGTCAAAAGCACAGGCAGAGGCCAGGCACCCTCTCCTACCCTTCTCCCGTCACCCGCTTCATCCATTCCTGTGTCCACTGACACAGCACTTCCTCGTGTCTATATGCTCAGGATTTATCTCTTACACTGCTTTGATTAACAATCCAGGCTCTGGAACCATATTTCCTGAAGCCACCACTCACTAGTCATAGAGCTTTGAACAGTTACTTCACCTCTCTGTGCTTTGGTTTACTGATCTGCTAAATGAGGACAATCCTACCTCTAAGGATTATTGAGAAAATTAAAGTTAAAGGGCGCAAAGTTCATTACACAGTCCCAACTATTCCATAGGTATGAAATGAATTGAAATTGTATCCATGTTTTAACTGTGTTCCTCCATGGTTGCATTTGTCACAATTTTAATGTGATAAATAATGGCATAAGTAATTGTTTAACTCGTGACACCTCCAATTGAATATAAGATCCCTGAAGGCCTGGGACAATCTTTCTCCTTCCTCATTATCTTCTGAGGGACCATCAGGAACTAAGGCATCAAGAAGTATCTGGGGAGTCCAGTGAATTTATTTGACCAAGAATCCCGAGAGGAATAGAGAATGGTGGATAAGATGCCCCAAAAGAATTCGACTAAAGAGGAGGTCGAGTGAGGCTCGAAGACGCCGTGGTGACTTTGGAGAACAGTTTAGTGAAAGCAAAAGGGAAAGCAAGTTCAAATAATACGAGATTTTATCAGAGATTGGCAAGTATTGAAGTTTAGTGTCTCATTCATTATCTGTGCGAATGATAAGATGGTGAGATGGGTTGTTAAGGTATAGACAAGTTCTTATGAACACGGCCATCTAGACGGTGAAGAGCATGGTCTCTGAAATCAGGCAGAGGGTTTATACTCAGCTGCTCCCTACCGCTGTGCGGGGGAAAGTGCCACAATTACATCAATTCAAAAATGGGGGAGATAAGGCTTTCTTGCCAAGTTTTGACGAATAAATGAAAATATATGAAAGTATGAAATATGAGGTACGTAGTAGGTATTCAATAAGTGGTAGCTGCTCTTACCAGAATAATGAATTATTCATGCAGAGTAGATGTATTCCTGAGTGATTATATGTAAATCAGTCGATACTTGAAATGCACTGCTGTGTTTGTTCAATAAAAGAATCTTATGTTGAAGCCTTTTGTAAAACATAAAATTACTCTGTAAAGTAGAACCCCACCCCCATTATTTAATTTGTGTAGTTCTTTTATGCATGCTGGAGTGTGATCATGCATAATAATATGACTACCCTGTTGGCACCTATGGGCAAAATTATATACCTGTCGCACGTGTCCAGGTCCCTCCTGAAGCGATTTCCAGAAAAAGAGAGGGTCCTGCCTCAGTCTAGAAACTAGAAAACAGAATGAATTTTCTTTGGTCGTGAAAATGTGATGGCATTTATGAAAGAAGTCCTGGGTAGTGCATTCAAATCTTGACTCTGCACTTACCATCTCATGTGGCTTTGAGCTAGTTAATTAATCTGTTTTAGCCTTAGTTTATTCACCTGTAAAATGGCTTCATAAAACCCATCACATGTGGTTGTTGGAAAGATGGAATGAATGCGTGTCAACAACTTCACAGAGTGCCTGGCACATGGTAGAGGTTAATAAAGGGCCGACATTTCATTCTCACTCCTCAGCAAGCCCATCATGCAGATACAGACTAAGATATGAGAAATATGAATCCCAGGTGAAAGGCCATCTGAAGTTTGCAAGACCTTTAGAGACAGAGGGTAGAAGCTACAGCCCTTGGATGTGATAGTGTCAGGAAACCCATACAGGAAGTGAGCCAGGATATTAAAATATAACTTGTATTATCCAGACTCTCTCATTTTGTTCTCAATACTAACAAGCTTTTCCAAATGCCTGCCGTGCCTGTGTGGAGGCAGGGGCCCCAAGGAAGGCATGTGGGCTGAGCTTAGGCCAAAGAAGAAAGGCAGAACAAGCTAGCCGAATAGGCCAAGGCCTTGGGAGATTCCAAAGCAAGAGGAGCTCAAGAATGATCACGTGGGCAGCACTTGGCCTGGAGCCGCTCTTATATGAAGATCCCTGCTCCACTCTCCCCAGATCTAATCTTCAGGAGCTGAGGTTTGAATTCATAAAGGAGGTTTGAATTTGAAGGGAGGTAGATTTTACTACTTACATCTCTCCAGTTAACCTTTGAGTAAATTTAACTATTTCTTAGAGATGGTTAACTTAGGACACACCTGATTCTGCCAAGGGCTTCTTGTCTCATCATCGAATCATCAGATGAAAAAAAAAGGGGGGTAGAAAGAAGCCTCAGGATCATTATTACAGAAGGATAGGGCAGAGGATAAAAGTCTCCCTGAAGCCCCCTCAGCTCCTCTCTTCCCTCTCGGTTCCTGTAGATTTGGTACCTATTCTTCGAAATGAAGTCTGGATGGCCCACCCCTGCAGCACTGGGAGCTGGGGACTTTCTCAGTGCTCTGCAGCCAGTCCTTTCCTGGGGCCGCCTCTCCAAAGGCCCATTGGCCAGAGCTGCTTCTAGGTAGCTGGAAGACAGCCCAGCCAGGGCCTCAGGCAACACGGCCTTGCTCCGGCCCCAACCGCCCCTGCCGTACTCCCGAGGTTTAATTTCATTTTCATCAGAAGCATAGAGAAGGACATTTCCAGCAGATCAAAAGGACATAGTGAACATGAAAGAAACAGTCACAGGGCAGGAGCAGGTGATGTGATACCCATGCAGAAAGATGAGCTGCTTTCTGGGATGCTTTGGAGGCTGGGAAAGAGTGTGCTCTGAACCACTCTTTGGGGGATGCAGAAATCAGCAAACAGATTGTGCAGTCAGGAGCTTGCGGTGACTCTGCCCTGATGAGTTGGTTCTGCAGCAATAGCCAATTCTGAGAGTGCTGAGGTCATCAGCCCCATAACCCTCCTTTTCCTCTCACAAACCTCCTGCACCCCTACCACTGTGCAGCATGCTTCTCAGAATTAAGAGAAGTCTAAGGTATTGTTCCAGTATTGTTCCATTATTTGTGTACTGCAGTGGTATACAGTTGAAAAGATGAGCCTATTAAAATCAGTGAATAACATTAACTTACTTATTCAGGAGTAAAATCATCCAGAACACAGGCGTCAGCAAAGAAATCTGAATTATAATACGTGTCAAAAAAAATCCCTGTCCAAAACAAAGGAGGATTCTGGGCTGCTGACAATTACCTAGATCTTGATCTAAGTTGTAGTTGCATGGAAGTTTACTTTGTAAAAATTCATGGAGCTTTGCACCTATGATTTCTGCACTTCACTGTACATTATATCTCATTTTTTTAAAAAAACGTTACAGGGAGGTCCGTGTCCTAGAATTACAAAATTTTATATAGAGAAAACTCCCATTGCTCTCCCTCAAGCTTATTTACTCTTGTTTTAGATAAAATTTAAACAAAGTGAATTATATAACTTCTTAGTCGTCAGCAGTAGTCATAAAATGAAAGTGATGAGATAGAGGGACAGGGGAGTGGAAGAGGCTAGTAGTCTCGAGTACATGCACAAAGTGAAAAGTCTGACATAAAAAGGAAGGTAGAGAAGAGAGAGGGAAAAAAAACAAAGACAAAATATCAGCCCCAAGAAGACACAAAAGAAAGCCATATCAGGCTTCTTAGCATAGTAGCAAATGGTTGTATATAACTACAAAGCCCTAAGAGAGAATTAAGATCCAGCCTCTCTCCCTAGCTATGTGGCCTTGGGTGAATCACTTAACCTCTCTGATCGTGGCAGCCTCGTTTCTGAAATAGAATAATAATAATGCCAATTTTGCCTAGCTGTTTTGAATATTAAATGATAAGTGTTCACATGCAATAGACAGTCACAGGTTATTAGTTCCTAGTGTTAATTAAGAAACAATATACTAGGGGAAAAGAATTTCAACTAATTTTCCAGAGGGCTGTGGTACACTCTTTGGGAGACAGCAGGATGAAACATGTCTCTTGCCTTCAAGTGACTTACAATCAAATGGGAACAGTACATAAAGATAGCGAAGCTAAAACTGAAGTCAGAAGATGCAAACATTGTGAGATGAGTATTCTACAAAAGGAAAAAAAATATATGCATACAGCGCTTACTGTACACCAAACATTGTACTGAGTATTTTACCTATGTTAATATACTTAATCCTCAAGATAACCCAGTGAGGCAGATAGTATTGATATCCCTATATCTAACAGATGAGAAAACTAAGGCACAGAGAAGTTAAATAATTTGCCCAGAATCATTAAATGGCAGAGCCCTCAAATCCAGGCAGTCTGGCTTAAATGCATGCTACTAGCCATTTATTTCATCTAGGTTAAGAAATTATGAAATATATACTTCTCTAGTTTATCTAAAATAAAATAAATAGTGTCTGAGTGAGGGCCTAAATGGTTCTTTATAGGTAAACGTCAGAAATCCAGTACGACAATATTTTATTTTACTTAATCAATTTTAATGAGGTGTAATTTACCTACAGTAAAATGTACCCACTCTAAGTGTACAGTTCAATGTACTTTGACAAATGTATACCCTCATATAACTACCATCTCCAAAAAAGTGTAGAATAATTCCATCAGCCCAGAATGTCCCCTCATGTTCCTTTGAAGTTAGTCCCAACCACTCCCAGACCCAGGTAACCACAGATCTGTCTCATTATACATTAGTTGTGCAGTTGTAGAACTTTATATAAATGGAATCATACAAAATGTGTCTTAAATCTGGTTTCTTTCTTTCAGTCAGCACAATATTTTTAAGACTCATCAATGCTATTATATAGATGAATAGTTCATTGCTTTCTAATGCTTAAAAGAATTAAATTTTCGAATATATTACAATTGGTTTATCCATTCACCATTTGACATTTGAGTTGTTTCTGGTTTGGGGCTATTATAAATAAAGCTGCTATGAATATTCAGGTACAAGTTTTGGTAAGAACATATGTTTTCCTTTGAGTAAAATAGCTCAGAGTGGAATTATTGGATCATATGTTAAGTATATATCTAATTTAATGAAAAACTGCCAAACTATTTTCCCAAGTGATTATATCATTTTACATTCCCACCAACAACGTCTGAGAGTTCAAGTTGCTCGATAGCCTCACCAACGCTTGGGCTTGTCAGTCTTCATTTTAGCTTTTTTTTTGGTATATATAGTATGCATTGCAATGTAGTTTTGATGATGTTGAATGCATTTTTAGGTGCATATTGACCACTTGTACATATCCTTTTGTGAATGAAACTTTTTAGCCATTTTTATATTTGGATGCCCACTTTCTTTTTATTAAGTTTATTAAGAACTTATGGGTAAAACAAGTCCTTTGTCAGATATGTATAATATGAATACTTTCTCTCAGTCTGTGGCTTGTACTGCAACAACTATTTGATACTTACCTCGCTCCCTAAGAAAATACCTAAATTGTTCCTGGAAAGAAGGGTGGAATGCAGACAAATGGAAAATGAGCATAAAGATAAACAAAAAAAAGAAAATTAAAAAAATATATTAAGTACAAGGTGGGTTCAAAGTTTGAGGTGTATAGACAATAAGATCTATAGGCAAGTTGGTCAGGAGGGTGATATACTTAGAAATTTGGAATTTATTTTTGATGTAGTGGGAAGCCATGAAGATTTTCTAATAGGCAACTGATAACAATCAAAGCTCTGTTTTAGGAAAAGTACTTTAAAAGTAACAGATAAAATAATTTTGAAAGACAGATAATAAAGTTAGAGAATTCAGTTAGGAGACAATTTCAATAACCTAGGTGAGAGAAATTAGATTCTGAACCAGGGTAATAAAAATAAGGTATAATTTGTAGGACTCAATCAACAAATCTTAAAAACTATTGGAGGTTAGAGATGGAGGAACAGGTTTAGATGATAAGTACCTCGTGGTTCTAAACTGGGTGACTGACAGGCTAATAACATCACACCACAGCTCAAAAAAGGTAAGAGGAGGAGCTGCTTTTAAGGACACATGTGTCAGCATTCAGACATGTGTTTTGAGGCCTCTGAGACCTCTGTGTGGTCATGCCTGCCCCTTAACCCTTAACAAGCTGAAATGTTTTATTCTCCATGGAAACACAGGCTTACAGATGTGAAATCAGGGGTCGTCTGTCATCTTCAAGGAGAAGATTGTTAAGACCATGGAAATAGAATCACTTTGATAAAATTGAAGAAAACAAAAGAAGAATTTCAGTGATATTTAAGAGGTAGGAGGAGAAACAAAATTAGGTTAAGGAAAATGAGAAGAAAATGATCCTAAAAAGTAGGATGAAAACTGAGGAATTCAGTGCTGTGAATGCCTAGGAAAGTTTCAAAGAGCGAGTTGTCACTGTTGTCAAATGCTTTGGAGGGGCTGAGAATTTGGAACTTTTGAAAAAAGTGTGCATTATGTTCAACATACTCTATGCCCATCATAGTCTGAGAAGAAGTGTGCCATATTTTTAAAAATTTATTTTTATATGCTATATATTTTTGTAACATTTTCATGTTAAAGTAGTAAGCTTGAGTCAACTTGTAAAATCATACATATAAAAAGAAACATGGAATTTCCTGATGGCAAATAAATGAGTGGAGCTATTTTCAAACTTTTTTTCAACTAGATAACCTTGTATTCAAACCAAACCTTACTCAGAAGCTCAATTGCTGTTTTAGAAGAAAAGTTGCTCTGATTAAAGACAATGAAATGGGAGCAATGACTTCACTACTCTGTGAGTTCTCCACGATGCATCAACAGATGATGGGTGGATGGATGGATGGATAGATGGATCGATGGATCAATCAATTGATAGATGGTAGATAGATAGGTGATAGATAGATGATAGATAGATAGATAGATAGATAGATAGATAGATAGATAGATGATAGATTAGATAGATAGTTTTCAACTCCTTCATACTCCTAATAAAATATAGTCTCCATGAGAGCAGGGACATTATCTGTCTGGCTCACCACCGTCTTGTTAGAATCTAAAATAATGCCTTACATTTGCTAGCATTAAACCAATGTTAATGAATAAATGAACCTGAGCCTCCCAACAGTGGTAGAATAGAGAAGAAATAAAATTGACATTAGGTGACTTTCTACCATATACAGAACTCTGGGCTATTTGAAATTATGCGAACTTATCATATTTAACACCAATCCTATAAGTATATTTTATTATCCACATTATCTACATAAAGAAATATCAGCCTAAAGAATTTCCCAAGACATAAGCTGGCAGACCTAGAAAATTAACCCAGGAGCATTCAGTGCTCATTTGCGTGACCTTTCTCTCCTCTTCCGCCATGTTGTGTCACTCTTCTCATTCCACAGATGACAACCTGGCCTTTGTTGGTTGCTCTGGAACAACTCAAATGAGATGTCTGACTCCCAGCTGAGAAGCTCTTTATATCAAATGACAGGGGGAAACAATTGAGAGAAGATAGAGAACAGCGGAGAAGCAGTTAAGAACTCAGTTCTTCTTGCTAATAGTGTAGGTGTATGGAATGAGAACATTGGTGGGGCTAAATCAATCCAGGGTAAACTCTGTTCTAATTAAATATTTTATATACACCCGCACTCCCAGTGGGGAAATACTATGAGTTCTGTGGGCCAAACCCACATGTGTGCATTCGCAGCAGGATGTGCAGTGGGTCTCTAACCATTGTATCACTGTATCAGTTATCTATCATGTGAAAAAACACTCCAAAATGACTTAAAAGAACAACCACTTGTTTATATCACATGTCTGTGGATGAATAGTCAGGGTTGGGTTCTGTTCAGTAGTTCTACTAACCTGAGCCAGGCTTGGCTGATGTTGGTAAAACCTGTAAATGCATCTGTGATTCATTATCAGGCTGGTTGATATATTAGTTTGCTAGGGCTGCCCTAACAAAGTATCACAGACTGGATGGCTGAAACAGCAGAAATGTATTTTCTCACAGTCCTGGAGGCTAGAAGTTAGCAGAATTTGTGTCTTCTGAGGCACCTCCCCATGGCTTACAGACAGCCATATTTTCCCTATATCTTCACATGGTTTTTCTTCTGTGCACAGACGTCCATGTCAAAAATTTCCTCTTCCTATAAGGACACTGGACATATTGGATTAGGTCCCAACCTAAAGACTTCATTTTAACTTAATTCCCTCTTTAAAGACACATCTCCAACACAATCAGGTCTCTTTTAACATGGAGGTGCAGGATGGGGTGGGGGGGGGGTGGGGGGGGTTGAGAAATACAATTCAGCCCTTTGGTGGCAATTGCCTGGGTGGTCTAAGAAGTTTCAGCTGAGATGGCTCGTCTCTGCTCCACATGGCCTCTCATCTTCCAGAAGTCTAGCCCAGGTTCATTCGCATGATAGTGGTTATAGGAACTCCAAGAAAGAAGGAAAAAGAATGCAGGTCCTTTCCAGGATTGAGCTCAAAATAGCACAACATTCCTCTGCCACATTCTATTGGCCAAAGCAAATCTCAAAATCAGCTCAGATTCTAGAGATGGAGCACTGGAGCCATTTTTGTAATATACCACAGCCATTCTCTTCCTTCCCACTTCCACGCCCCAAGGAAATCCGCACAATGCAGTTTTCAATATTAGGTTGAGACCCTGGAAAACTATGATCCAGTGAAATTTGTTCTGCAGCCCATTATCACATCAACTTTTTTTTTCAGTGCCTCTCCTCTCTTTCCAGCTGTCAGGCATTATTTCTTGCCTTTCCCCTTCTATGTCAGAAGAGAATCTGGTAAAATCATTCATCTTGAGGATAATGGGTAGGTTGAGGGTGATGCCCCTCCTGGAGATAACTGCATGTTAGTAGATAGCTAAGTCTTAAGCTAAGGAACAGAGCATTATGGCAGAGCTTCAGGCAACACCAGGGAGTAGGAGAAACTTTCATAAGCCCATGAAAATGGCTTTTCCATGTGGAACAAGAAACGTCTTTTGTTTGTTTCTTTGTTGGCTACTTTGTGCATGCTGATCACATAGCCCCACATCCAGAAGCCACTCAATAAACACTTAGTGAGTATTCTAAGGCTTAAGTGAGAGTGAAGGTTCTAAGTATTTTCCATGTGAGTGATCATGGGAGAATATAAACTAGGAATCAGAAGATCTGGGTCCCCGGCTATTCTTAGCTACCATTCCATGGTTGGATCTTACATGAGCTAGTTTCAGCTTCTCTGACTCTCAGCTGTTTTCTCACTTGCAAAATGAGAGATTTGGTGAAAGAATCTCTAGGATTATTTCTAATTTCCTGTGAATTCAAATAAAGTCTTCATGGGAAGGAACGATGGTCCATCCTCCTCTCTCTATAGATAATCAATCTACTGACATGTTAACCCAGCATGTCTAATCCCATGCCTGGGTAGCAAGTCATCAGGGGTTCTGAACTAAGTGGACATCACAATTATGACCAGACAGGAGCAGATCACAAACTGTCCTAGATTGTCTAGATTCTTGTAAGGGATTCTGGGCAGATAAGAAAACTTTTAAGTATAGGAGGAATTGTTGACAGATTTCTATCCACCAATTTTTTTCTGCCTCCAACTCTCAGCCCTACTCTTCCAAGTGACAACCATGTCTAATGTGTATTTCTCAGTGTATACATTGAAATGCAGTCTATTGTATACATTTTATCTATATACAAAATACATCTGTCTGCCCTGAATATACACAGTCATCTTCCAACTTTAAACACCACTCTATATATACAATGTGGGTGGGTTTGGTTCAGATTGACCAGGAAAAGACCACGCACCCACATATATTTAATGGTCTTGTTTTGGCAATCTGCCATTATAGCAAATGTGAACAAAATAAACAGGGATAGTACTTTTTTTCTCAAACTCAACATCAAAAGTTATTGAGTGATCTTGCAATAGCCAGAGGTTGTGTTAACAAAGGGGAAGCTCTAAGCTCTACTTAGTACGTGGAAAATAGTTCATATGCTTTATCATCTCCTAGGACCTGTCAAGCTCAGTTAGTCGGGTGGACATGGATTGCCTCTAAAGGTATTTGCTATGCATTTGTTTTCCAAACACACTATGCCTCCTTTGGAAGGTTAATCCCAAGAGATAAAATGTTTGGAGGTTGATTTGAGGCTTACCAAGTTGCTCTCTTTTAAATTCCAGTCTCCAAAAGAAAAACAGGAACTGAGTTCAAAGGTGGATCACCTGTCAGCGCAAACCTAAGATTTAATTAAGCTTCTGTTAGACATTAACTGAAAATGAATAAGATTTTTTTAAGCAGAGAATTTTTTCCTGCTCACAAATAAGGCTATTTCTTCATTACCTCGAGGCTCCAAAATTCAGTATCGCCAATCTATAGAACTGCACTGACTGCCTCCACAAAGATATGTAGCATGGAATTCAAGTGGATTCTCCTGAGGCCTTGGAGCATTCTTTCATCGCGTGGTCATTTTTCTGTGTATTATTAGCTTGGCAATAAAGAACATATGCATGGCAAATTTCAAGACGAGATGAAAATGTAAACAAAAAATGACAGCACCTTTTAAGCTTCTGTCTTTCCAGCAATGGATGGGGGTACAAATAGATACCAAATTTATATACATACACATACATATACATACAGGCAACCTCCTGGCTCTGGAAGTTGAAGACTAGTCAAGCAACAGCTCAAGTGTAATATGAGGCAAAATACACTCAAATGTTTACATGGAGTAGATGGTAACAGACTCCACAAAAAATTTAAGAATTTCAAGAAGGTGAAGAAATTTTTATAGGGTAATAAGGAAGGTGGATAGGTAGAATCCTAAGCTGGTCTGCAAGATTCCCATCCCCTGGTGTGCATGCCCTATATAATCCCTTCTCCTTGACTATGATGGGCCTGACCTAATCAAATGAGCCCTTTTCAAAAATGGTCTAGAGGTCAGAAACAGAAGAAGACAGAGAGATTCCAAGCTGCAGCAGATGCTCTCCTGTTTGCCTTGGTGTAGCAAGGGCCACGTGGCAGGAAATGGCAGACAGCCTTTAGTAACTGAGAGAGACTCCTGGCTGCTAGCCAGCAAGAAAGTAGGGACCTTCACCCTACAAATGCAAAAAACTGAATTATTCCCACAACCTCGTGAGCTTAAAACTCTTGTACATCAGAAAAGAATGAGACCTGGGCGACACCTTGAATTCGGTCTTGTGAGACCCTGAACCAAAAATCCATCTAAGGTATACCTAGACACTTGACTTACAAAGGCTGTGAAATAAGAAATGGGAGTTGTTTTAGGCTACTAAGTTTGTGGTACTTTTTGACAGAGCAATGGAAAATGAATTCAGGCTTCTTACAGTAAAAATAACTTGAGCAATGCCCCAAAGAAGATGCTGACAACTTTAAGAAGTTCGAAGGAGAAAGGAAGCAGTTATTCTGTGGAGAAAAGACGAGGTAGGTAATATAAACAAAGGCCTGAACTGATTAGGCAAATGATAGGATATGTTTAAGATAATATCATGAAAAAGTAGACCTTTTTTAATGAGAAATTCTTAAATTCACCTTTTTAAATGAGAAATTATTTTGATGCATGCAACACGTTTAACTCGCGAGCAGGTCATTAGTCATTATGCCCATTACGCATGAAAAAAAAAACAGAGATCTATAGATGTTCGTCAATTGTGCATTGACATATGATTAACCAGGGGCTGTTAGCTTTCTGAAATGAAAATCTGATTGAAATATATGAAATGTTTTTCATTCCTGTAACCTAAAAGATAAGATCCAAATTCTTCAACCAGCATATGAGGCCCCTCGTTTACTTCTCATCACTCAACCTCCTTGTTACACTCTAGCCAAGCCAAACTCCACACACGCATGCAAAAAACTACTCTCCCATACATTCCTGCATTAGGCAGATGATTCCCTCCATACGGATTGTCTTTCCCTACCTTCTCCCTCCCCCACCTAGCTTCTCATCCCAAGCTTGCTCAGTTATAGATCTTCCATGTTGGTCAGAAGCAATTTCTCCATTAAAGCCTTCCCCTGTACCCCCACTTAACATCTCAGGTACAAACTTTCCTTAGTGATCTTGTAGCATACTGAACACACTTCTGTTAGCACTTAATAAAGATAACAGCAATAATATTAATAATAGTTCACATTGATTGGGCATATATATAAAGCCCTGTACTATGCCTTTACATGAATTAGAATGTACTTTTATTACATTTTTTTGTGTTTACATGCTTCTCTACCAAATGATGAATCACAAAATGACAAGAATGATAGCTTTTTCATCTTTGTATCCCCCAGAGCTTTGTAGAGTGTAGGAGGCACTCAAAATATATTTAATAAATGAGTTAGAGAGTCAGGAGCAGGGCTGGAATTCAGTCCTATGGATCATGGAGCAGAGTTATTCTCTGCCATACCATCGTGATCAAAATGAATGCACAAGGGCTTTGTGAAGTTACAAAGTACTGTGTGATTGGAAGGTAGAAGATACCAACCCAACTCCCCTTTTTTGAGCCCCTCTCTTATCTCGCACCTGCCTCTTGTTGCCAAGATAATTATAGATTATGAGAGAGCTTATCAGCAGTGCTTGTCTACTTTATCTAGCCCAGGAACACCAAAATATAAAGAAGAATGTGTGTGTGTATTCATGACAGCAGGAAGCACAATGGAGGCTGATGCCAGGAGAATCAGGGTATCTAGCGAACAGGGCATAGCAGTCTGGACATGCATGCAGAGAACCCAGGTCCCTTGATCACCCCAGAATCCCGGGCAGGAGAGGTAAGCGAGCTCCCAGGTGAAGCACCCCAAAGGCTTGTGTATGCTCACCTAGTACTTAGAATTGTGTGCTGAACTGCAAGCATTGGTAAACAAGGCAGTCGATGTAACAAACTCATTATCATCTATGTAAGTAGAATTCTCCTTATTCATGTCCTGCTGTTTAGAAATAGGTAACATCGTCATTCTGTGTGGTTCTGTCCTAGCCTTTGTCTCTTGCCCTCGTGTTTAGGCAAAAGTTGAATATTAAATCAACTACCAGCCAACATCACATTCTGTTCTATACCCGAAGGCTCAGCCAGAAAGAGCAGAAAAAGAAATTTTTCCTCTCAATTTAATATAACAGACTCTATCAGGAGTTCATATTTCTTATCTTTTTTTTTTTTTTTAACCAAATAGCAAGGTATACAATTCTTTCCTTGTTTTGCAATTGCCTATGAATTTCCCCCCAAGCCTCCCTCCTTTTCACTTTCCTCCCTGCCAGCTCCCACCCACCCGCAGAGCACAAATAAGTAGACTATCTCTAAACATGGGCTGCACAAGCAAATATTTGATGGGGTGAGAATGGAAGAAAAACAAATTAGCATCCAACTTACATAGTCGGCATTGGGCTTAGAAAAAAAACAAATTAAAGCCAATTCAAGGTATAACCCATAAGAATGGTCAGCAAGACCCTCCTTTATGTTCTATGGAGGAGAAAACATTCTTACAGTTTGTACTTGAGGAGAAGAGGAAAATAGCCTCGTTCAAGTTAAGAAACTTTATGTAAAGCAAGACCAGGTAGCAGAAGGGATACAAGTATGAGAAAAAAAAGTAGCTACCTTCCAAAAACTGACAATCTAGGCGCAGACTATGATTGCTAGATAGATGATAGATATAGATAGATGGATAGAGGATGATGATGATAGATGATAGATAGATGATCGATAGATAGATAGATAGATAGATAGATAGATAGATAGATAGATAGATAGATAGATAACTTTAAATAAAGCAGAACTAGTATAAATGCTACATTAAAGATGGTGGCAAACATGTGTGCACAGGAAAAGTTACATTTATAGAGGTAGTCTTCTGATCCTTCTCACCTTCCCTTCTCTGGAACAGGGAGCAACCAAAAGCTATTCCAGTTCAAATTTCTGAATAACAAAAAATTGCATTATTTTATATTACAAAACAATGGTTGCATTCCTAAGAAATATCACATTATCAAAAATAGCATTACAAAAACAGTTATTCTGATAAGGAAAAATAGCTAGAGTCTTTTAGGTATGTAATAACCATTATTTTTCCTCCAGGAATTTCAGCAATGAAAATATTTTTACTAGGTCTAAGTATATTTTGTTATTTTGGGCAATATATTCCTTCATCAAAATTGACACAAACAAACTTAAACATTCATGAGCAAATTTGAGCGGTACATAAGACAAGGCCAAACTAAGTAAGTTTTGAGACTATCAAAACCAATTATAGCCCCATTTGGAGGAAAATTGTCTTAATCTTTGCAAAAAGTTCTGGTTTAGACTCTCTGAAGTGCTTCTCTCTGTGAGAAGATGGTACACACCTTCACCATTTAACTCAAGTGACCACGTGACTTGCTTTGGCCAGTGAAATGCAGGCAGAATTGATAGGTGTCACTTCCAAGGAGAGGCCCTGGGAGGTCCATCATGTGTTTTTCCCTCTGCCCCCACCACCAAAAGGACCCCAGCCAGGGAATGCCCCTTCAGCCAGGGCCCTGGAGTAAAGATGACCAATTCGAGATGTGGACAGACAGCATAGAAGGAGAAATAAACCTTTGTCGTTGTAAGCCAGGAAGACTTGGGGGCCACTGCTCATCATCACAATATAATGCAGTTTATCCTTACTGATACACAAGTACAAAAATTAAGGAAACATGACTTGAACAGCCAATGGTTCAAATGAAACCATTCAAATAAAACAACTTCCTATAATCCCAGTGGTATTTCCCATTTGTGATCCTTATTAGCAATTATAGTCTACATAATGCTACCATTTTTTGAAGACTCTGTACTAGACACTTTTTATACTTTATCTCATTAATCCTTTCAACAAAGGTAGTGAGGTAGATTTAAGTCTCCATTTTGTAGATGAGAAAACCAAGAGCCTAAAAGGTTAAGTGATTTGCCAAATGTCATTCACCTATTAAGTGCCAAAAGCAAGAATCTAACTTACTCTGTTTGATTCCAAAGCCTACCTTCGTATCACACTTCCACAGGGCTAACTAAGGGATAAACTAATTGGCCACAAAAAGTAACCTCTGAATACATAAAGAAGTCACAAAAACTGGGGTCATGCTAATATGATCAGAATTAAGTCACTCAAGACTCCCTGAGGCTTAGTTTTCTCATCTGCAAAATGGAGATAACATTATCTCCTGTGTCTCTAGAGGATTAAGTAGACATATAGTTACCAGCACACTGTCTGGCATATATCAGTACTCAATTAATGACTAACAATATAATCGATGGCAGTCCTGATACAGCCTAGGCGTATTTGGATTTAAGAGAGAAAGATTCATTCTTTCTGGGGTCCCTAGAGAAAGTAGCCCCCTCTTGGGTCCTCATGGGAGCAGGACACAGCAGGATCCTAATTCAATAGAGATGCAGTGCCAAGTCATAGGGTAGGACAGAGTCACCACTGAGGAGAGGGCCATAGGGCCAGAGCAGGGCAGCAACAGACCTAATTCCTCCTTTAATCTAATAGTCAAAGCACAAATGGCCAGGGACAGCCAGCAGCCCCCTAACAGATGGACCCATGAAATATAGGAACAGGTTGAGCACCAATGGCCAGATAAAGAGAGCTTAGAGGAACAGGGCCTGGCTCCAGATGAAGGCAGAGAGATAGCTGCAAACAAGAGGGAGTTTGTGACATGCCATGGCCCCTGACTAGCAATGAGCTGATAGAAGCAGCTGATGGGACTAATGACAGGAGGTAATGATGATGAAAAGCACTTAAGCAATGGGCCTTCAAGTAACTGTTGTTGTTGTGAAAGGCCTCAGCCACCGAACAAAGCAATTAGTCACCCCGCCACCCAGCCCCTCCTCTGCCCGCCTTCCTTTTCCCACCTTTCCAGACCTCAGGCCATTCATCCCTTTGTCTCACCAGCCCAGACCGCAGCCTCCCAGACCCAGCAAGCAGAAAGGCGCCATCTGCAGCCCGGCCAGCCTGTAACGGCTGCCTCCCAAACCAGCAGCACCAAAGGCGGGAGGGGTTGCAAAAGCGGGCTCACCTTGGAGAGACCTTTCTGTTTCCACAATTGTGCTGTGAATTTTACATGAAAAGTTACCTATGCAATCATATATTTCAGTATATGGCGCTGGCCTTTTCCCAGAACGTAGAGACTAAATCTACTGAGTTGTTTTGTTTTGTTTTGTTTTGTTTTGTTTTGTGATTTTCATAGCTGGGAGGATGACTCTGAGCTGCAAATTCAAAAATAATTTTGAGTTTGGAAATTTCTCTATCCAAAAAAAAGATCACTAGGCTGGGAGCAGAGAACTTCCGAGTGCTCGCTCTTGCTTCTACTCATCCTTTAAGACTCAACCTCGAGCAGTGCTGTTCTTGGAATCCTTCTGTCATCTGTGCAGACTGTCCTCTCCTGGTGCACCCTCATTACAGCAGGCACTGTGATATAATGCTACATGGTAATGCTCACTGCTTGTCCGCCTGTCTGGCTTCCTTCCCCTCAAGACTATTAGCTCACAGATGACTGGTGTTATTACTATTCTTTTTAACCTCCTTGTCCAGCACATGGGGGCTATACAGTAGTACCCTGTTCAGATTTCTAAGATATGAGACTTCCAGGTCTACAAAGTAAAGATAACATATCCTATTATATGTTCCAATTTGATATTTGGGGGTCATATATGAGGGAGGGCAAACTGGAGGGTGTTTGGAACTGCACAGTGACATATAAATTGCAAACGTGAGGCATCGTGCATCTCTACTTTCCTCATTCATCCGTATAACAACTTCTGAACACACTGTATGTACTAGGCACTATGTTGACACAGATGGAGCCCCGCTTTAAAACTCTCCTGCTAAACTCACTGTCTCACCCTCTTTAGCCCTATACTTGGCCTCTGGCCATGGCCCAAACCAGTGAATCCATTGTTAATGGACTCTGCCTCCCCTTCTGATGTCTATATCCAAACCCCTAACGTACTGCCTACTATCCATGAAAAGATCAACTATCATATTTTGAATGCCAAGTACAAGTAAGGCATGGGACCAAGCATCGAAAGGAGGAAAAAAATATGTAAGGGGAAAGGTGTAGCGTCTCCCCCGACAAGAAAATAGAACATTATATAAACAGAAAGTGAAAGAGTTGGAAGATACACACTAAAAAATGATGTCGCAATTCAGAGAAAAAAGAGGTTTCATTAACTGACCCATCAGAAAATTTTAAGCAAAGAGGCGACATTTGAGTTTGGTCATGAAGAACTGAAAGGCTTCAGGAGGCAGGCATTATGCAAGGAAAGCTGTTCTTAGAAAATTAGAGCCATGAGGTTCCTTAGAGAGTCAACTTCAAACTCTTAATTGTACAGATGAGGAAATTGAGGCAAAAGGGGATTCAATAACTTGTCCAAGATTACTTAGCTAATAACTGACAGGGCTGGTATACAAACTCTGCAGCCCACACTTTGGTCAGGAAATGACATGACCAGAATACACTTTAAGCAGAAGAGACAGAGGGCAAGAAAAATGAGAGAGGAAGATGGGGTAGGGGAGGATATGAATGAATTAAAATGAAAAACTTTCACAAAACTCTCAGAGGAGGGGAAACCATTTTGAAGATACTCAAAAGTCTAAAAGTAAAATAATGAAACCCTGGTTAAAAATCATGGCTGCAGGAATGGGAGAAATGGGCAAGTCTGGAAAGGTGGTATCTTAGTCCATTTAGGCTTCTATAGCAGAATGTTAGAGACGGGGTGGCTTATAAACAGAAGTTTATTTCTCACAGTTCTGCAAGCTGGAAGTCTGAGACCCAGGTACCAGCATAGTGGGGTTCTGGTGAGAACTCACATTCTGGTTCATAAGTAGCTATCTTCTAGCTATTTCCTCAACACAGCCCCTAGAATCCCTTTTGTAAGACACTGATCCCATTCATGAGGTCTTTATCCTCATGATCTATTCACCTCCCAGAGGCCCCACCTCCTAAAGCCATCACCTCAGGGGTCCGGTTTCATCATATGAGTTTGGCGGGGGACACAAACATTCAGTCCATAGCGAATGGGTTAAAAGACTTTGATAACTGAATGTAGTAAGATAGAGAGTAGAATGTTAAGATTTCAAACCTGGAGAACAACTTAGAAAATCTGTATTTCTGTTTAGATATCTGTATTTTCCTAAGCATACCATTCCATTCTCCAGTGCTGCCACAGAATATGAGCAGATCTCTAAAACCCACCCAATACAATTTTTCCCTGCCTTGTGAGAAAAAAGATGCTAGCAAATAGGAAGTGAGGAATGACTTTTCTCACTGTAGGGCTCATCTACCACGGCAGTAATTTTAGCGAGTTAGTAAATAAATGATCTCAGATGAATAAGTAGGATTGGGGTTGTATAATCCATGCGCCTCACTATATCACAAAGGATTATGTCACTCTGACTGTTCACAGAGACACTAGGACATGAAAATTCCCAGTGTCTCTGTGAAGACACCAGCTTTGTTGAGATCTATCCGTGTTCAAATCTAGGATGCGCCCAAACATGACAGAGGTATTGTGTTCTCTCCCTCAGCCCTCCATATGTTAAAAGCATCCATTAAAATGTGTCTGAGATGGAAGACACCCAACACACTGTCATTAATTTAAGGAAATAAAATTACACCATATGAAGGTTTATCATGTGGAAGATGGTGGCCAGCTGTTCTCCATCTCCTCTGGGTCTGAATAAGAGAAAGTGGGAGGGAGTTCAATTTGAAATTGAATTGGGAGTAGGAACTTGACAGAAGGAAGGAAGCATAGCCAATGAGGGCTACAAGACCAACAGACAGTGGAGTTGTGGAATAATGAGATTTTTGTGGGGGTAGGGTGGGGTGAGGAAGGATTCACTCAGCCCAAGGCAAATGCGGTTTTATTTCCTCTCTCCCATTGGGCGACTAATGGCCTTAGAGTTTTTCTCTTTTTTCACCTCTTTCCAGAAAAAGGCTGCTTCTTTATTTTCAATAAGATTAAAAACAATTGGGGCATTCTCACTATAATATAGATCAAAGCCTTCCAGGAAATGAATGAAGCAGGACGTAGATTATCAGAGGCCCCTTCTACAAAGTAGCTCCTAGTCCTGTGTAGCATCCAGTCAGACCCTGCCTAGAGAATTCAGAATGTGCCTGGATTTGGGAAATGGGCAGGATAGACTAGAAGTCCTACCGACTTAAGGACTGGCCTATTCCATCCAGGCCCCAGGCTAAATTGTGAGTAACCTAGTTTATTAATCAGTCAACCCTAGATCCTGCGCTCTCTCTGGTATCCCTCCTTTCCTTTTATTTTTAAAGAGCCAGAGTCACAGTCTCCATCAACATGTATTTTTTAACAAATAATTTATGAGTCATTTACTCCTAGTATGAATTTAAATCACTTTTTATGTATTGTTCGGTTGTATTTGTATATAAGCTGTCAGTCTCACTGAGGAAGCAGAGGTTCTCTGGTCGAGAAATTTCTAAATACCAGCATCAGAGTGGGGAGATTTTTTCTGGAAGAGATTCATCCCGATCCTAAAATTGCACAAAGAAGGAGGCAGTTTGTTCCACCTACTTCTCAAGCAGGGCTTATTCCACATAACTGACCCTCCATTAAAAGTGAGAGGAAATCACAGCACTCCTCAAAGTGGGTAAAAAAATAAATGAAAGAAAAGAAAAGAAAAGAATTAGTCTCCCACACTATAGTATCAGACAAAGTCTTGGGAATTCATTGCTACCGTATTCATGAACACAAGTCAGAACTCTTGCACTATAGAACTGAAAAGACAAATACACAAACATACATGCTATGAAGAAGGAATACAGTACTCAGCGCCTTCAGAGGAGGGAAAGGAAGTTAGAGTTAGGATGATTAGGAAAGGATACTGTACATGAGAGAGATGGTGTTTGGTAAAAACTAAGTTGAGATTCGAGAGAACTCTGTGGGGTAGGAGCTGAGGGGAAAGCCCTCGAAGACGGCAAAGCAGCGTGAACAAAGATGCGGAGTGGGGAAGGCTGGGCCATAAACATGAGGAAAACAGCTTAGGCGGTGCACAGGGTTTAACTAGGGGAACAATAGGAAATTACCCTGAAAAGGCAGGGTGGGGCCACACTTTCGATTGTCCTGAACCCCACCAGGATGAGAAGCTTATACGCCACTCGGTAGACGTGGGGTGACTTGAAGTTTTCGAGAAGGAAACAAGTCAGGCATCACATAAGCCACAGGCTCTGAGCTGGCTCTTCTTTTTTTCTGATTTATCTGATTCTTTCACTTGTTCAAAGAATTTTAGGGTTTTACCTATGCTTTTCAATTTGGCCTTCCTGATTAAGTAACACTATGCCCTGAGTGGGCAACACTTACCTTATTTCTGAAGCCCATTTTAACCCTGATCCTTTTCTTCTTAGAATATCTAAGTTTCCCATTTGGGTCTAGAACAGAAACAGTTCTAATTGAAAAGAAAAGAAGGAGAAATGCTTTTGAATAATAAGCAACAATCCTTGGCACTTAGATTTATCACTTTTGTGGAATTGGGGAACATTTTAGTTGAAAACCTGGCAATGTCCCCAAGTTGAGGACTGCTGATAACCAAAATGAGAAATAGGAGTACAGAGAAGAAAGGAAGTCAGGGATAAATTAACTCCACAGAGAGACGAGAAACCTTGGAGTCCGTTTCCCTGTCACCTCAGAGCAAGAGACCAAGTGCCTCTGTTCTCCCTCATGACTTTAAAGCAAGCATGACTGCAGTCTTCAAATCTGCAGGAGCCTTGAAAACACTAAGGTTAGAGAATCAGGTCGGTCCTCTGCAAATTAAAGCAGCATTCATTTTGTTTTTAAGTGTTATAAAGTTGGTAGATGATAATTTACTCCCCTGCTGACAATCTATGTCAAAGTTTCAGCCTCACTGGAAACGACTGTGATCTGAACTCTTTCAAGGGAAAGAAAAATGAAAGAAAGAAAACACACACGACCCCCACATAACTCCATCTTTTAATGGACAAGTTGACAGAGTCCTTAACTAGCATTTCTCCGTGTCCCCACCATAATTACAGGCTGGAAAGGAGAATTGTGTTTCATGTGATTAGAGACTGTTTGTGCTTCTATCCATTAGGGAACAAAGAGAAGGAAGCATTTTCAAGAACTTGACGCCAAACATTTTTCACCAGGGAATTTTACTCAATTGCTTGCAAAATAATCTCAAAGATGGTCATTTTATCATTAAAATGTTCTTTTAAAAATTTACCACAGACTTGTTTAGAGTGGATTTTTATTGGTGGCACTTTGGAAATTATGTGCTTGATTTAGCACCATCGTCTCCTCAAACCAACCACACCCCCTTCTTCACTGGTGTTCCACTTAATTGAATCAGCCGCTCACTTTTTGCCTGCCCAGACATTGATGAAGACATACAGCGTACAACCCCTTAGCAGTTCCCTTTCTCTCTTATATCAAGGAACTCCATCAACCTGGAGGCGGGAAAAAGCCCCAGGGAGACAGGAAGAGTAGAGAGAGGGCAGCCTTTTTAGAAAGGACTAGAATTAGAAAGTTTTCTTTGCTGAAAGAAATCTTATAGCCTGATGTTGGTGATATGGCTAGTCCAGTAGGGAATGGAAAACAGGAGAAAGAAACCTGCTAAAGTACCTTTAAAGCTCAAGGTCTCTGAGCCAAGAACTTAACAGGAAAATGCAATATTGAATTATCAATGGCCCAAGCACAATCAAAAACTTCACCATGAACTACTTTCCCTCCTTTAACAACTAACCAAAATTCTCCTCAGCCTGAAAAACACAATTCAGATTTCACTTCCCCAGTGTAGCTCTTCTTAGCCACTTTATTTTGCCCTGGTCTCTTTTCTCTGAAATCTATTTCACTTACATTCACTACCACGACGTCCAGTTTCTCCCATTAGTCAACGTCTGTCTCCAGAGCAGAGCCCAGAGTTGCAGAGACTCTGTAAGGCTAATATAGATGCCTCTGTAGTACCAGTTAATGGGGCATATCAGGAGCAAGTGGGTTGTAGGGGTGGGATATTTAACCTCCTTGAATGTATGCTGCATAGACATCCCTTGTCTAGATAAGGACAAACAGGCTTATTCTCATAGGATGAAGGGAGTCAAAATCACTTGGAGAAGGGAAGGAAGGTGTTAAACGGGAAGGAGGAAGAGGAATGGAAAAGGGGCCCTTCAGCCTGCAGAGGGGTCTGCTTTCCCGTAAGCCCCTCTAGGCTAATACATCAAAGGGAAAAAGAGGAGATGGAGGCTGTTTGTGTATGTTTTAGAAAGATGCTATCATGAAAGGTGCTCCTGAACCAAATTAATACAGCATTTTCTGTGGTTGGAAATGGGTGTGGAGAGTCTGTGTGTGTAAAAATAAAAGGCATTTGTGGAATTTATGTTCTCCCTAAGTATGGAAATTCGATTACCAGCACCACAGATACCCGAGAGAGGTCAGATAGGAGTGCATAAAAAGGTCTTTGTTGTATAGCTATGAGAAAAAAAAATAATGTATTTCTTTAGTCTGGTATCTTTACATACATACTCTGTTACTTCTTTCTCACCAAGACGTGTGTGTGCGCACACACACACACTTTGTTCATTCTCTTCCCAGTAACTTAACAAGCTATGTTTTGCTCTTTCTCCAAATCTTCCCCTCCCCCTGCCTGCAATGCTCATTCTCTTTTCCCAAATTACTTAAAACCCATCAGGCATTCAATGTTGTGCTGTAATGTTGTCACCTCCATTAAGCCTTCCCTGATGGCTTTGACAAAATCTGCATTGTCCTCTCTCTGAAGTCCTACTGCATTAAGTCTGCTCTACGTTCCCTAGCACATTCATGCTGTGTGTGAGAGAGAGTGTGTCTATCTGTGAGTGCACACGCACATGCCGTTCCCAGTGGAACCAAAGTTTCTTGCGGTTTAGGCAAGAGGACTCCTGAAACATACAGTAGATCTTAATGAAAGAGTTGAATATTTGATTAAACCCAGGTGGCTATGGTTATTCCTCACTACGTATACCATGGAACCCTAGGAATTTGGAAGATATCATATTCTCATTTCCCTTTGTCAATGACGAAGGGGACCTAGGAAGGTCAAGAAGTGCTTTGCGAGTGCTCTTTCCTTTTCCTGACATCCAGCCTTGACTCTGCCCTTTCCATTCCTAGTGCCCCAACAGACTTGCTCATCTCTGCCTCAGGTAGGGCATAAATGCCATCTCCTGTCAGTGCTAAACAAAGAATAAAGACTCTTCAAATGTCTTGGAGTCACAGAATCTCATTGAGTCCCACCTAGACAATGTATTTATTTCACTGCAAAGTCAACAAGCTGTCCTTTCCCCATTCCAAAGATTTTATCTTTCCATAAATATAGGAGGTTCAGTTACTTCTAAAATTTTGACACAAATCGTGATGCTTCTGCTCTTCCTTCAATACCTTTGTCTTTCCAAAGAAAATGGAACTGACCATCTAATGGGTGACACCGAAGGTAAAGAACTTGGGCATGCTTGACTCAGTAACTTCTGGGTTTCTGAAATATGCACAGAGTGGGTACGCTCAGTTCTGATCCTGTTTTCAAATGAAGGGTGGGGTCTTCAGTGGCCCTAGGGGGGCTCATGTCTCTCTGTTTCCACTTTTAAGGATTAACAGACAAAAGAGGGAGATTTTAGGTAAGTCTAACCATAGATGCAAACCACACATTCTCAACTTCAGTATTATCAATATAAACTTATGTTTTGACCTCTATGTTTCATTCCTCTTTCTACCTCTCAAGTGATTCAAAACTACATGAGGACTTAAAGGATGAGAGTAAGTAATTACATTTTGAAAAGGCCAACACTTAATGCATTGATTGAGAAACCTTGAGATAGGCACAGAGTGGCATTTGGAAATCAAAGTAACACATACAGAGGCTGATGCTTCTATGTAGTGAAGGCAGAGGCATCAGGCTTCCATGCTTTGTTAAGTGTGGGCCACAGGATTTAACCTTTGTAGAACAGAGCAGTTTTTTGTGGTTGTATTCTTGGGAAAGTGGCTGTTTTTTGTTAAAGGTACCAGGCTATTTTTTAAAAGCTCAGGTCTGTTTTAACAGATGCTGGAATTTTCATACATAAACTGAATGAGTCTTAGAAGGCAGCATGGACTATTCAGGCCGCTGTCAATATTTTATCACCTACAAATACAAATGGCTGTACTTAGAGGACCAGAAGGGATACGCTATATTGTAAGGCTGAAAGGCTAGCCTGCAAAATAGGGTCAATGTTCTAGAATGTTCTTTTTCCTTGTCTTTTAAGTAGAAATCATTATTATAATTTTTATGATATTTTACTTCCTTAATATCATAATTTTATTTTTTTTATCTCTAATTTTAAAGTGATTAAATTTACCAATTAAGTCTAATGGAATGTAACCAGGGGAGGAATAGGCATCATCTGGAGATGGAAAAATAAGCATTTAAAATGACCCTTTTGTCATCAACTCTGGATGCAATAGCAGGTCATGACATCACATTGTCTTCTGATGGGAAGAGACCAAGTAAATGTGTGCCTGTATATTGGACAATACTAATAATAATAGCTACCATTTATTAAGTGCTCACCTCCCGATCCATTCTAAGTGCTTTCGATGTATTTTTTATAGCAACTCTATGAGATGGTTGCTATCATTATCCTCATTTCATGGGTGAGAACACTGAAAAATAGAAAGGTTTAAGTAACTTTCTTAAGGACGTAATAAAACTAGAACGGTAAAGCTAAGATTTAAACTCAGTCAGTCTGACTCCAGAGTTTATACCCTTCGCCACTAAGCTTTAAAATTGATTATTTATTTAGGTGGGGCCAGTTTTAGAACTAAATGTATGGAAAATAGGGAAAACAAAGAACAGAACGTACTAGACAGTTTTGCAGGGCCTTCTTGCCTATTCTTTCATCAGACCACAGCTGACTGAACCATGGGTGGACACTTGACACAGAGTCATGGATATGTAGGCTAAAGTGCATCTTCCCACTAGAACTTAAACGACGAGCTAGTCAATCAAATTCTCTCCAAGGATTTAAACTAAGATACATTGAGATACTTGCAATACTGAGGGTCAGGGTTGGAACTGGAAGGCTATATAATCTTAGGTGCCAGGGTAGCCATTTGGGACTAGCGGAAAAATGAGGAAACAGAAACAACTGGTAAGTGGAAAGGAGAACAGAAGAGAAATTTAGAGAAAATCTGAGATAAACATTCAATAACTGAGAGAAAAATGTATTCTTCCATTTTCTTGAGCATTCCCCAGTGCGTCAGTTCTTTTCCCTTGCAATCTAATTGATCTAACAACCCAGTATTACAATTGGCTTGCCATTGTAGTTACCCAAGGACTAGACACAATGCCTGGAAAATTAAAGGGTAAGAAAGAGTGATCCTGAATAAACACAAAATCCTGAGACCTTATGCTGCATAACCAGGTGATTTGCTCAGCATATCCATTGTTTTCAGTTATACAGCAGACTACTTTTTCAAACATTTGATTGGGTGCAAGCTCTTGAACCTCCTACCCCCAAGTTTCTGGCTCTCAAAGGCACTGTAAACCTTGAAAGAACAAGAATATTTGGTTGCCTTCTTCATAATCCAAAGAAACTCTGATTTTGCCTACCACCACACCCCAAGTAGTGTTGTCAGATAAAATGCAGGATACCCAGCTAAATTTGAATGTCAGATGAACAACAAATACTTGTTTATTATTTATGTCCCAAATATTACATTATATATACATATCCTAAAAAAGAATTCTTTGCTTACCTGAAATTAAAATTTAACTGGGCATCCTATATTTTTATTTGCTAAGTCTAGCAATAACCAAGAGTCAATTGTCCCCCAAATAACCAAGCCAGTTCAAGAAGTCCAGTTCTTGGAGTTAGGGAGTTACTCACTCCACATAAAAGATGGTGGATCCCCCTCTTACCATACTGCACCCAACCACAAGTATACAGGCAGGTGCTCGTGTGTGTGCTTGTAAACATACATCCACCCACATACATCCTACAAAAAGAAGCCACAATGCTTTTTGATGCTTAACAGGTGGAAGCTACTAGATTCAAAGTGTTGTTAAGTTCATTGAAAAAAATCTGGGTGGACATGGCAATACTTTGATTTTTTTTCTTTACTTTAAGTGGGGAGGGGATCTTAGTATCACCAACATGACTTCCTCTGCTCCCAAGGGATACTCAAGGCCAGTTTGCTAGACTTTTCCTAACACCTGAAAGTGTTTCAGCAAATCTAACCTTAAACTGCTGTTAACCAATTCTTCAAATCATGAGCAAGAGCTACTGCTACCCACCCTTCCTCAGCAGGACACCTGTGGCATCATAGAATCCCTCTGGTGGGAAGGTACCCACCCTGCCACACAGCACACTTTCTTTGGGAAGATCAATACAGAGGAGGCAAAGAATCATGACCTTGAAGTTTCTTGCTAGTGTTTTCTCTGTAACTATCATCATACCCCTCCTGCTGTGCACAGCTAATATCTAGTGGTATTCAGTCACCACGCCCTCTCCCGCAGCCATGTTTAGAGGATGCAGGTGAGAGGCTGTCTCTTTTAGTCACACTCAGGACGCAGATGGCCTCTGTGCCGAAATTATAACTTAAATTCTTTATCATTTATCTAAGACATTACCAAACTGCCTTCATGTGCCTCACTTAGTCCCTCAGTAACCTTGTGGTATGGCTATCACTATGTCATTTGCAAATGAGGAAAGCGAGGCTGGAGGAAACTCAGTCAAGGACTCGCCCATTGTCACGATGAGACACTGGTATATTAGGCACCGGTAGAACTAGGACTCAAACTCTGATTTTGTTCCTCCCAGCCCAGAGCTACCCTCCATCCCCTGTACCTGACGAAGGTAAGCATGTGTGGCCTGTGTGATGATAAGTTTTGCTGAAATATGTAAAAATCCTGTGTGTGGGTGTGAAGCAAGGACTGGCCCCACTTGACACTCAGGAAGGCAGAGAAAATTAAAAATACATTTCTCAAATATGAAAAAAGCACAAGGGGTCAAAGAAGGGTCGGGATTCAAAGATGTCCAGCCTCTAAACAGATGAATATGCCTGAGCCAAGGGCAAGAGGTATTGCTTGTCAGTCATCTAGGGCACATCGGATCTCTGCAGAAGGCATGAGCACTCCTAAACCATTGCACTAGATGTTAAATGAAGCAATTAAAGATGAAGGGGACATTTTAATTACCAGGCTTGGCCATATCCGAAGGGGTCCAGGTTTCAAGTGAATGTGAAGACTCAATTATGCTGAACAGGAGCAAGTCACCTGACATCATAGGACTGATTATCCAGAAGCCTAAGGTGGAGGAAAAGGGATTCCAGAGAATAAAACAAAGGAAAAAGTCACATGACAAAAAATTCATAAGATAGCAGGAAAATGCAAGAGATCCATAACATCCTGAAGTGTGGGACGAACCTGCCTCTCAAGGGAGAAGAGGCAAATTAGTCCCATTAGCAATTTTAGAAATTCCCTTTTCTCTTTCCTCTAATGGATATAAGATTTTCATTTTTTCAGCTTCAAATATCTCATGAACTTTTCACCTTTCCATCTCTTTTCCAAGCCAGAATTTCTGCTTGCCTCCATCACCAGCAACCCCAGGACAGATGCCACAGCAATTCTAGAGCTAGCCTGTCCTTTCTGGAACCTTCCAAACAATGTTCACACTAAGATATCCCAGGGGTAAGGAGAAAGCCTGGTGTTGGGGTGTCATATATCATTTTTCATTTTTTGGAAGTATTTCTTTCATAATGATAATGAAAATTCCAATCTGTACAGAATTATAGTATTTTCTTTCTACTTCCTCTCTTTTTAATCTGTTTTAACATAAACTGGAATCCATAAAGCAAACTTCAGAGTAAATATCTTTTATACCGGTAAAAAACGTGTCTAGAGAAACTCACAATTTCCCAAATTTAAGGCTACCACTATTTTATGTGTCATAAAACGCTACATGTCTATGAGCAGATCTGTTTTTCAAGCAAATACAAGAGTCAGCTAAGCTCATCCTCTGGTTAAGCCATTTACTGTCACTCACTAGCCTTGCAGCATGTTGGTCTCAAATAAGCTAATTTGTTAGCTCCAGAGTTGAAACCTGAAGCTAAGTATCTGGACTGCTAATACCAGCACTTTCTCCAGGTGACATTACATGATATCTTTGGGATTTTGCCTAATTTCTAAAAATAAATGCATGTCTCAATTAAGCCTAAGTGGATTTCTATTAGTGTTTTATATTTTCAACTCCTAGACTGACATATTTTGGCTCCACATAACCTCTTTTCCCAACCCTTAAGAGTGTCGAGAAATAGAGAAAAATAAGAGTTATTAATTTACTCATCTTTCCTTCTCCTTATTTTTGCAGATCTAGGTCCAGCTAAGATCACTGCATGATCTTAGGAGGATGCCTGATCTTTTTCCATGGCAGAGGGGAGGGGCTACGACCCCCTCGGATGAAACTTGCTTCACTGCCCAGCAGGGTAAAGACTCTTTTCAGGCTGAACATCAGCAGCATCATGGGAAATGAGCTGACAGCTGAATAAGAAAGGAGACAATAGTTGCTTAAGAAGAGCAGGCCAGCCCCTGAGAAACGGGCCCGCCCGTTAATGAGTGGAACCATCCCTACGCTGCAGGCTGGGATAAGGATGGAGTGCCTTTCAGAGAAGATGTATTGTCTTCAAATCCCTGAGCAAAGGCCTGCTTGCAAAAATCTGTGTTCCAGAGTTATACTCTGAAAAAGGTCTTCTATATGTCAAGAAGTCCATCCTCTGCTTTCATGATTCTGAGTATCATCTAAACAAAAATGTATATGCATGTGATTGAGGGGAGTGGCACCTGGTATGTTCCATAAACTCCTCAAGGAAAAATATGTTCCAACCCTCTCATTTACTCAGCCCATCATCCCACCTCTCATACTGACAGAAAACAAATGCATGAAGTCGTCTCCACTGGTCTTTGCAGCCCCTCTCATCCCCGTTTCTTCCCTTTCCCACACTTTTGCCATCAGATCAATTTGTTAAAAGCTGTACTTCCACATCCCCTCAGACAGCTAGGGAAATTTTGTTTCCATTTTGACAAATGGGGAAACCGAGGCAGAAAGAATAATTGAACAAAGGGCCTTGGGGACTGGTGAATTCTGGTTCCCATCCTACCCAAGCCTTCCAGTCTCTCTTCTCCACCAAACAGAAGAATGGACGCTCTCATTCTCTCCCCCACCCCATAATTAAATCAGACTGTCACCACTTCAGTAAAAACATTTGTTTAGGGACGAAAGGAGGCTGCCTTGTGTGGTGCAGCCTTCCCTTTGAGCTGCCCTGACAGAAACAGCACCAGGCCCATGTGTGCCCGCCGGCTCCTCTTTGTAGTATGTGCCATTCATCATTGCTTTATGGGGTGGCTAAGCAAATGGCTAGAAAAAGGGGAAAAAAATGACGCCAGCTTTCAAAAACACAGTGGTGTTTTTCCTCTTTTCTTTTCATTCAAAAGTCTAAAATGTAACGTGCAGAGCTCAGTTAATCAGAGGGCTAATGCTTTCCATTTCAAAGGTCCTTTAATCTAAGGAGACAATTCACAAACATCTCTTCTCCTGGCATCCCCTTTCCCATCCCATTAATAATACACGAGTGCTGCCTTCGGTTGACTCAAAGGAATTGGGGCAGTGTGTGCAAATTTACCCCTTTACCCTTCTAGGTCTGTATTCAGACCTGCCACCCTCCTAATCTGCAAATAAAACATCCTTCTTTTGAAATGTACCCTACAGGTCTACTCTGTTCTAAAAAAGCCCAAAACATGAAGCATTCAGCAAACGGGCAAATGTTCCCAATTTCTAAGTTTGGGGATGGGAGAGAGCTGCTAAAGGAAATCTACACTGAGAGTTGAGAAGACTGGGTTCAACTCATTCATCTATTAATGTGTGAGTGTATTTATTCTCCGAATAAGCACGAGCTGTGTCCCAGACCCTCTGCTAAGCACCGAGGTTAAAAAGTGACTAAAACACAGTCTCCCTCAAGCATTCCAGGCCTGGCTCAGCCACCGATCAGCTGTACCCTTGAGTTAGATGCTCAAGCAATGTGGATCTCAGATATCCCTTCTGAAGCAGAAAAATAATAGCTGACTTCCCTCTAGCTTGCAGAGCGAGAAGGTAGTAAACCTGTGCATTTAAGTGTTTCTTTACAGATCATTAACTACTCTGGGGAATGGAGGGTCATAGAAATAATAGAATTTCTGAGCTAGAAGGAACCAAAGAAATCAACTCTTCCAACCTTTTCCACCTAAAATGTTAGGAGACTTTGTCTATTGAAAATTTATCCAAATGAAAACAAAACTTCTTTGAAATAATGACAGAAGATGGAGGTCTAAGTTAGGTGATTAATATCAATTGAGGGAAATTGAGCTCTAGTCTCAGATTTTTCACTATTCAGCTAAGTCCATGGATGAACATCCCCTGAGTTCCAGTTTTGTGACCTATAAAATGAGAATTACAAATGGTAAAAACATGGTACAATGGGAAGGAAATGACTTCTAGGTCATTGAGTTTGAGTTCTGCCTCTGCCACATTTTAGCTGTGTGAACCTGGGGTAAGTTCCCTAAAAGTGACTCTCTGACCCTCAGCTTTCGCTTCTTCTATAAATTGGACATAATTCGACCTCCCTCATAGGGTTGCTAGGATTAAATATGATGAAGCATATAAAGCCTTGAACATGCATGGTGAGTACTTTTAATGACTATTAATTCCCTCCTTTCCTAGAAAACCTCTTCTAGCATTAAAATTCTATGATTATGAAATGTCTCCTTAAAATGTGATCTCATATAAGTATGTTGACTTCATAACTTTCTCACTCTACCAAGTAAGGAGAAGACAGAAACTTTTTTTCTAATAGACGAAGGAATGGGGATCTGGAAGTGTGACAGCTCACTGGAGGTCACTGCACATTAGCCGCAGAAATGGGAGTTAAACCAGGTATCCCTGCTTCTAGCCTGGAGGCATTTCTTAAAGCAGCGGTCTGTGGCTAAGAAACAGAGACTCCTTACTTGCCATCAGCCACCTTATCATGAACTCAGACGGTTTAAAAGAACAGTAGAAAGGAGAGAAATAACATATTTTTGCTGATGGTATCACTAGTACCTCATTTAATCTTCTCGATAACCCCATGGGGTAGAAAGTATCCCCATTTTATAGATGGGAACATGAAAGAGTAAAGGAATTTGCCTGAGGTTTCCAAGACTGGTGAGTGATAAAGCCAAAATTTATTCAGATATAAAACAAGTCCTCTTTCCTCACATCACACAGCCTTGGGGCCATCACGATGGTGCATGCACGTGGGATAAATCTTTATGTCAGCAGAGTTCTCTGTATCTCAAAAAGGACTCCATCTCTAAGGCCATGAAAGGAATCTTCTCTTTTACGCCACAATCTTATTCGTGATCTTTGATACAAAGCCCCCAAAACATACTTTCTAGCCTGAAATTTACTTATATTTTCCTTTTACACACTTGCTCAGAGCCCAAGAGAAAAGCCAAAGGAGTATGGAGTTTCTGGGAACAATAGTCAACACCTCTGACCATCCTTGGGTAAACAGACCTGGTAATTTCACAGGCTTCCAAGAAGGGACTTAGGAGGTCTAAGACTTGGTACTACGTGGCATGCTTTAAGGCCAAAGCCAGAAGCTGATGATAAATGAAAAAAGACTTTTCATACAGAATAAACGTAAATGAGAAAAGAAGCCCCTGGTTAGGGAAGTTATTCTAGCAAGTGGCTATATAAATGTCTTTATATTGTTATTTCCAATATTAGTTTGTTGTTCCTCCATGAAAGCTGATTTATTTGAAATGTTATTACTAGAAACACCCTAATCTTTTGGTAATAATTCATATACTGGAAGATTACAGTTTTGGAAGGCAGCCCAGTGCTGTCTGGAATCCTATTTATGGATTAAAGGATTTGAACAGCATTGCAAGCAAGATCTCTAAAGAGTAGGATAATGTAAACCCGGTTCCATATAAAATGCTTTACCCCAGCTATAGTAACCCCATTAAAGCCAGATTGTTAGAAGACACTGGGCACGAGGCCTTTCTTAAACTGAACCAGGATATCACTACCCCAAAGAGCAGGGCTTTTTCAAGCACGGTTGCCCCTTGTTTTGACGGACTATGCTTTACCTCACGATCCTCTTTTCTCCTGGGACGTGCTAACCTCACACGATAGGTCTCAAATTCTTGGAAGGCTATATCCAGGTGAAGGAAGGAAAAAAATAATTTGTCACAGCAAAAGCAAATGAGGTTTATCCACAGAGCTAGGATAACGTGTCCCAAGTGCTTTTTATTCTTGGAAACCTTCAGGTTAAGGTTGATCTCACCCTACCAAAAATGCTCCGAGAGTTAATAGTCCAGGCCTTGAGCTGGAAGAATCCAGGGAAGACTGACTAAATCTGACAAGACCAGGCAAGGATCACCGTTGGCCATAGTGAGGACAAAGCACTAAACGATCCCAGATGAGCTGCCAAGACAGAGGAGTCTAGCACACTCTCTTCCCTTCGAGGGCTCTTGGGGAGCCCTGATATACTCTACAAGTAGTGGAAAGACCTTGGAAGTTACACTCAAGGTCACCTGGTTCTACTATTTATTGGCTATATTGCCACGAGCTGGTCTTTTAACCTCTTCGAATCTCAGCTTCTTCATCTTTAAAGAGATAATATCTACTCGTAAGGCTGTTATAAGAATTTTATGAGGTCATACATGACAAATGTCCAACACATAAAGGGGGATGAAGGAATGGCAGCAACACCTATAACTATTATCGAACTACTGGTACCATATATAAAGATGGTAACCAGTTTCTAAATCAAAGACTATTAATTTTGTACCTCACTCCTCTGTCACAAACTCCTACAAGGTGCCAAAGCAAAAGTGTCCTCAGAACTGGCTTGGGCTCAATAGAAGAAGAGAGATAGTGGGAGGGAAGCAGGAGAGAGAAAAGAAAGACCAATGTCACATTCCCCTTCAGCAAAGCCACTGCCTATTAACATAGAGTCATCAAGCATCTCATGAACATCATCTGCCACATAAATAATGGATAATAATTCTAATTATACCACTATCTAAAACTTGACTTAGGAAGTCTTTATTTTTTTCTCCAACTTATTTCAGTCACCTCAACCAGATCCTATTTTATTTTATGACTTTCAGCCTCTGTTCAATGATTCGGGCCTGGGTTCTGACCTTACACTCAATACAGAAGTGGGATTTTCTTCTCAGGCCCATTGTGGAAAAGGGAAGCACCCTGGGAAGCTGGAGTCTTGAGAGAAACACAAAGCAATTTTTTTTTTAATAAAAAATAAAAACTACCTGTGTTAGAGTCACTGGGGGAGGGAATCCTTTTTTAAAATGTGGGTCTCTAGTTTCCACCCCAGAGCTGTTAAGTCAAAATATCTGAGAATGGGCCCTGGGATTCTACACGTTTAATGTGTTCCCAGGAGGAGCTGGATGCACACTAAGCTTTGAGAATAGCTTTAGTCTAGAGATTCCTAGGAAAGAGTCATCGGGACTTCCACAGAGCATGGTGATAAAGAACATTCATATTATGTATCACTGTTCATAAAATGCTTTCACAAACATTATCACGTAGTAAAGAGTTTGCATACAAACAAAACGAATATGTCCATATTGAAAATTATATTGATAAACAATACAGTATACCTCATCGATCGAGCACTATCAGATAAAAGGCTGTTTTATAGAAATAAATTTGCTAAAAAGACTTGGATTTAACCCTTTGAATGCCAAGCATTTAAGACAATTAATCATAGTATTTTTTGAATGAATACATGTCCTGCCTTAATAAACCAAGAATCCCAAACATAAGTTACCATCATATTGACTCAGGGTCATCATTAGGAGCATCTGCTTTTGTACAAAGCTGTAGAACCAGTGATGTACAGTGCCTTGATGCATAATGATGCACTCTGGGCTCCACTTGTGTAAAACACTCTTTGTCCTGACATTTTAAGGCCCCAAGCTTGAGGCCTTTTGCTTGCCATTTATAGGTTTTTTTTTTTTAACTTCTCTTTGAATCGACTATTAAATGTCACTTCCTGCCAACAGGACACAAAGTACCTTCACCTTCACCCCTTCTGATATACTAATTCTATTCTAAGGTTGAAGCAAAATTGAGAGTGTTATAATTCTAAGTACAATGAGAATAAATCAGCTCTGAGGTTTTTGGAATAGATGATCCTTAGAGTAATATCCATGTGGGTGAGTGTGAGTTATAGTTATAGTCCATATAACTCACACTCACCCACATGGATATTATCTGCTCAGAGCCCTTCTACTTACTTCTTTATCTGCTCAGAGCCCTTCTACTTACTTCTGTTTTCTGCAGTACCCAGGAAAATGAGAGGGTCTGTATCTGACCTCGTGCTAAGTGAAGTTAATGTTTGCATAGCTCCAACACTCTCAGAGCCAGAGTGCCCGCTCACCAGGAAGATCATTACCAAGGGCCCAGGGTCACTTGTATATTACCACCAGAACATGAAGGGAAGGGAAATGAATAAGGATCACACAGAAAGAGAAGATTTAACATGGCTGGGTGAATTAGTAAAAATACTTTCTCTTACAACTGTCAGATAAACAACTTAGATTAGTTTAAGAACAAGGGGGATTTATTAGCTCACAAAACTGTCAGGTATCTCTCTCTATAGCTCCTGTCTCTGCTTCCATGTGTGATAGCAATGGACTTTCTCCATGTAGCAAAAGTATACTCTGCATTCAAGTCATCTTATTTTAGAACCAAAAGGAAAGAAGGGTCTCTTAACGTTTCCAACTTAGGTCACATTTCCACCCTTGTACCAATCACTTGTGCAGCGATAAATAGTCAAGCCTAGATCAGATGCCCATTCTTGTGGTCAGGGGTACTTGATGCTATGATTGGCAACCCATCATATCATAAGGTTGGTGTGGAGCAGCAACGGCTCCCCCAAAAGTGGGAATTGATCCTAGCAGAAGAAAAAGGGAAATTGTTACAGGGATCAAACAAGAGATGTCCATTCTCATGAAGCAATGCCTCAGGCTCTCCTGATGAGAGCACTAAAGGCAAATCTGGTGAGGGTGAATGATCATGGCCATTGACCCACAGGGGTTGGATCAGGCAGAGCAGGATCTGCATAAGTGCTGGTGTATATAGTACTGAGCCATCTCTCTCTATGGAATCCCCAGCAGGAGAATTTTAGTGAAGAGAAAGATTTTTTTTAGTGACTCCAGATCAGTCAAGGGAAACCAGGTTATGCTGTGGTAACAAATACCCTGCAGATCTCAGCAGCTTTACTTATGAAGCTTTATTCTCAGTACATGTCCAGTACAGGTTGGCAGGAGGGTTCTGCTCATCACTGTCTAACTCTGGGGCCAGGCTGATGGAGTAACCACCTGAGAGCGATGAATCATATCTCAGTTCTAGGGCCTTCTGTCTGGAAGTGACTCTTCCACTTCTGTTCAGGCAAGTAAATGCACTCCTATCATAAGTCTGGGAAATATTTAATGGACGACGCTAATGACTACCAAAGATGCAGCCTCAGAAATAAGAAGAGAGGGTTGGGGGAGAACAGCACCCTATCAGACTGCACCTAATGAATGTTGCACTTCAGGTTCACTCCCACTCCTCCATCCCCAAACTTATCATTGATCTACTCCACTGAAGCCAAAAAAGGATTTTGATGCTACTGTGTTGGAAGAGGAAGAGCAAAGTCTTTTCACTTTCTATTGGAATATTTAGAGAATATAACAGAGAATAGGGTCGTCTTGACCATGTCATGTATTCTCCTTCTGAATGAGAATGGTAGAATGAGATATAAAGGCCAGAGGAGAAAAGGAGAGGAAAGAAGGAGAGAAGGAGAGGAGAGGAAGGAGAAGAAGAAAAGAAGAAGAAGAAGAGAAGAGAAGAAGAATCATCAATGCTCATCTCGATATCTGATTAATTGATGGCATCGCAAGTGGAGCTGAGGAAAAGCTCTAAATCGTTTCTCGATTATGGGAAAAGATGAAGTGATATCTTTCTGAAAAATAATCTATTAAACCAATAAGACCTATATGTAACACAAACAAACCTCAAACAGGATAAAACTAATCGAAGAAAAGGAAAGGAAGGAAGGAGGAGGAGGAAGGAAAAAAAAAAAAAAAGAAAAAGAAAAACTTTGAAAAAAAGGAAGGAGGAAAGAAAAAGAAGAAGAAGGAGGAAGGAAAATTGAAGAAAATGAACCTATTATGCCTGATAACCTCCACTAGACAAGTCATGATTAATCTCGCATTCTCACTTTGCTATGTTTGTTGATCAAACACCAGAGCTAAAAAGAAGACTAAGACACAGTTCTTGCCTCACATATTTAATATCTTGTAGGCAAACAGGCAAGCAGAGAACATATAAAAAGAGAGAGACTGCTGTCAGAAGCAAGCCTAAAGGTTATGGGGTCCCCCAAAACAGACCCCTAGCTAAAAATTGATCCATGGCAGTCAACTATAAATGGCATTCGAATGAAGGAGATTCTGAGCTAGTCATAAACGACAAGTAGAAGCTAGCCAAATAAGGAAGATCAGTTTTGGGGAGAACATTCCTAGGAGAAGGGAACACATTTGAAATTACTCCCAGGTGAGGGATGAATGCCACAAGCAGGTTCGAATAGGATTAAGATGGAAAAGATAGGAAGAGGTGAAGTTGGAAAGAATAGTCCATAAAGGGCGATTTGGGGCTTGCAAAAGAATTTGTATTTTACCCTGAAATCAATAAAGAGAGTTTTAGCAAGGAAGATAAACATCAGATGCACATTTCAGAACAGTCACTGTGCCTAATTATGCAGAATGGACTGAAGAAGCATAAGAATGGAGGTAGGGGTGGGGAGCAGTCAGGGGACTCTTGTAGTGATGCAAGCAAAAAAATATTATAAGTATTAACTGAATCTTTGGGGGCTGAGGGAGACTTGGGTATCAACAAATCCCAGTCCTAGTCAGGTACTTAGGGAAGGCAGGTACTTGGGAAGGGAGAAAGATGGTGGATCTGGACTTCTTTGGATCAGAGTAGAGACGGCAGACTGTTGATTATCTTCCTTGGGCCATGATACTAAAATTGTTTGCTAAGAAGCACAATACTGAGAAGATAAAGCTGACTGTATCCTGTCAATCCCATTCCTCTAGAAGTTATCAATTGCATGATATTGAAGAGGCCAATTCTGCATCACCCAGAAGCACTTTGAATAAATAACAGGAGTAAATAACTTGTCTGCTCGGAAAAATCCAAAAGAATCAGATGGACTGTGCCCATAGTAGACTCTGATACTGAGAAAATAGGGCGTTTAGGGGCATCTTTCCCTCCATCCCCACAGAGCTTACCAATAGCTTCACAGAACTTGGGTACAGGTTTATATCTCCATAGAAAACAATGTGCAAGCGGAGTTATTGCACCATTTCACAAACCGTAGACTATAAGTAATGATTTTTTTTTGTCTTAAACAATGTATTAAAATGATGACCGGCGCTCAGCACTGCCCTCTTTTCATGACATCATGAACTGAGCCCATTAATGAAACCACAGCAGCATCAATCACACCTCAGGGCCACTGCTGCTGCAGGAGATGCCCAAACCCCATTAGGAACAAGTCAACTAAATCTGTTCTCCTTCCCCCTGAATTGGAAAGCAAACTCAGCTAGTTTGAGTAACAAGTCTACTCAAACCAACCCAAAGTATTAGAATGGGCAGGAGGAGGAAGGATAGCATCTGGACTATTGGAAACTGGGGGAAAGAAGAAAATTCAGGGAAACTCCATCCCTTGTTTTCGACTTGCCATCTTTATTGGGGGAGGGGAAGGGAAGGGTGGCGGAAGATGGAAGGAAGAACAAGGAAGGGTGGGATATAGGACAAGCAGCCAGGTCTAATAAAATGTATAGTCTCAACATCATTTTTTCTACTTTCCCAATCTACCATATATTTCAAAAACAGGCCTACCCTGCTTTAAGAAGAGTCCCTCTGCCTTGTAAATAATTCACAGAGCCTTCTAAGTCTTTGGCAACTGGCTACCAGCTCAAGGGCTCAATGGAGAGTGCAGGACTCTGAGATTAGATCTCCAACAATACCCAAGACCTTGCCAATCAAGCAAGCCACCCTTTTACCACTTCCCCCACCTTCCCACTGCTGCCTGTGGCAGTGTTACTTTGAAATCCTATGTGATCAGGTAGGACTTCTCAGCCACAGCATTTTCTTCCCTTTGAAGATGGTGGGCAAGCATGAATGGCAGCTATAAGCCTTCCAAGGCATTCTGCCACTCAGACACAAGCCTTTCATCTCATCAGCTGTTTCAGGGCAAACAGCTAAAAGTACATGAAGTCTCGTTTTCTGTAGATGTTAAAAGTACCACTCTGCATGGTCAAGGTATTGCACTGCTGCCTTTGTCCTGTGCTTGGCATGTTGCCAAGAAAAAGAGGGCCTCGGGATATAGGGCAGGAGGAAGAATTGCCCAACGCGACACTTTGATCCGGTCTCATGGACGAAAGGCTTTGAGTCCCTTACCTGGAATGATTTGAAGTACTTCCCTTTGACTTTACTTGGCTTCCATCCCTAGTCCAATGTTTCTCCCTCTTCGGTTCTCTATGATACCTGAATATCCACCATAGTAGTATCATTCTTTGAATAATAATATTGTTTTCCAATAGTCTGCTATTAAAATGTAAACCAGCCTGGTAATGATTTTGGCTTCTGGCTTTTATCAGCCATTAGCCTCTCAGGTTTTACTTAGCATTACTGAGATACGTGGGAACAGAACTAAAAAGCTAGGGTAATTTAGGTACTGGGCTCCCAGGTAAGGAAAGAAAGGATAAGACAGGTCCTACTTTACAATGGAAAAGGAGCATTAATAGAAAAAGTGAGTAGATAAATAAAGGTAAACAACAACTCCCTATCTCTCACTTACCATTTGTTCAAAGCCAGTCTTGACTCTGGGCTCAGTTTCCACTGGATTTTATGTTCTAGAGAAAATTCTAAAGAAATGCAGGACAAAGTTTCACTCTCAAATACAATTGAACCACACTTCTTTCTAACAAAGTAGAATGTGAATTGATGTTTTTATACCGATGTATCAATGTAAAGACATCTCTAGTTTTTACAAGGACTGTATCAGCAATTCTGTCAGACTTTCAGTAAACGTTAGTTTGCTGGCACTTTAATTTTATCTTCTCTTCCTGCACATCTACCTACCCCCAATTGAGGGGGGAAAAAAAGCTTTTTCTGTCTAGTCATTAATGATGTATACACAGTCACTTAAGAGAACTAGAGGTCATTCTTCAAGGAAGCATGATTTTCTTTCTTTGTAAAACAAATAACTGCCTCCAAGTGTATATGCCATTTAGAGTGTTTTCTACATTGGGCTCTCAAGTACGCTTGTTAGAGAAATAAGATCTCAGTAGAATGTTACATTTTTGACTGAATTGAAAGAAGTAGCTTTAATGTGGGGGGTAGAGGAAGAGCTTCTTAGAAAGGAAGTCTGCTAAACTTCGGAATAAGTTACCAAAAAATAATTTGGGGAGCTTCTTCCACAGAGACCTTCTGAAATGAGATGGTCAAGGCTGCAGTTCTGCCTAAAGTGAGGGGACACTGGCACACATGACCCCATGAGCTCTCTTCTAAGGCTCAAGTACCATCATCTTAAATCCTGGTTCTTCCCCTTTGGGTCCTTTGACAAAGCAGGAAGCAGAACATCTTGTCCATCCTGTTCCAGCATGCTGAGAAATCTAATGAGATAAAAGCCCAGGTTTGCATAAAAAGTAAATCAAGAACAAGCCTATCTTGATAAATAAAATGTGACATTCATAACAAACAACCCAAAAAGCAGATAAAGGACGAGAGCCCTCGGCATTAATGCTGGAAAATCTTTGGCAATAAATAAGTAATATTATAATAAAAGATATTATAATGCATTGTCATTTGTATGGAGAAATGTAATATAGTCTGTGGAGGAAGACAGATGGCTCAAGTTGTTTCCCTGACAGTGGAAGTAATAGCTATTGAATGTTATGTTTAGCATATCATAAAATCAGTGTTAGCAGGCAAGACAGCCCTCAAGCCTTCCTGCAGTCCACATCCAGCCTTTTGACATCAGCAAGAAAAAGGCCCGGGATGCAGCTCACCTGGGATGCATGGCTTCAATTCAAACCAAATTCGAGGAGACAGAGCTTTCCTTTGGCCCTTAGCCTGAAGTGGGAATGAACTTGGGGGTGACTGGAGAATGTCATTCTTCAGATCCCTCTGTACTCGCCACCCCCAAGAGGATCCTGCCAGTTGCAGGAGTCGAACAGTAAAACTTGAATTCACGTAGCATCTGAAGATGATGGTGGCCAGTTCTCTTTATACATTGAGTAGCCATGGACTACTTCAAGTTTCCTTTAGAGGGGCTGGAAATCCTCTTTCTCATTCCACCAATCATCATCATTATCATCATCTGCACGTGGCTCTACCACATTGCCTGAAACTCCCCCATTATTTATTATATGTTGTACCCCATGCACCTATAGAAAAGAGAGCCATGCACATCTACAGCTGACCTCCCCACATTCAGTTGCTGGAGCTGTGCAGCCTTGCTCAGTGTAGGGACAGGAAAGCAAGTAGGCAGAAATAATTCAACCAAGTGCTTACATAGGAGAGGGTCTTCACTTATGCCAAATACATGCAAAAAACTCCACTATTTTATTTACTTTTGGGGAGGGGGGGCAGGAAAGCCCACTGACAAAAAATCCTGGGCAAAATGTCATTTTCAGGAATACAAAAGAAATTAAAATAATGAACTAAGGGAAGTTTACATGCATCCAAATGAATATTTTCATTCAGAAAATGCCTATGGGATAGATTTGAGAAAGGATTAGAACAGACTTCAGTCTCAGCTTCCCAGGAGCTGTAACACTGGTACTAGATCTGGGAACTGCTACCTCTGGGCTCCACAGGCTGGAAGAATAGGGACCTGGGATTCTGATGCAACTAGATTCAGAACCATGGAGTGGGGATGACTAGAAGAAAAATACATGTCTTATTTCTTGAGAGGACTTGAATAACAATGAATTTTTCTTCCATTTTGTCTGATCTTCAAGATGGAATTCCATCAGAAACTCTAGCTTCCTTCCTCTCCCACCAACATCAATCTCAGAGATGGACAGAAGTGTCCTTCACTCTCATGGGGTACTAGGGACCCATCTGTTTCTGTTGTATATTGAAAGAGAAAAAAATGCCTTCAAGAAGAGCTCTTGGGTGAAGATGAAGTTGTTGAGCAGAAGGTGAAGGCTGTAGATGAGTGGGTGCTTGGGGAAGGGTACACTGACCAGTAGAGGCACGTTGACCACTCCTTTTCTTCTTTAGGTCCTGGTTCATTAACCTTATAGAGAATAGATACAGACATTGAGAATTATCTAGAGGGTTCTGTGCTAGGTGATCTGTGGGGTACAAAGGCAACTCAGTTCTTAATCTCAAGAAAGTGAAGAGATATACACTCTTAAAAATAAAAACATGACTAAGCAGTACAGCCTTTGTTCCCTCACAAGATCGGCAAAGTTAGCTCTGATGCCCATGGCCAATTTCCATTCAATGTAATGAGCTTGCACAGGAAAGGCAGCTTGGAGTAGTGGTTAAGAGGGTGAACTTTGAAATCCTATGAACTCGACACCACAGCTTACTTTGACTGCTTAGTAATTTGGTAACACTTGGCAAGTTATCTTAAGTTCTCTGAGCACTGGGTTTCAATACATAAAAACCAGACAATCACTGTTGCTCCTTCTTGGAACAATTTAATGAGTTAATGCATGTAAAGCACTTAGCACAGCTTACAGTAAATGCTCAATAAATGTTGGCTGAAAGGACGTTAAGGATGTGCCAGGTACTGGGCTTAAAGCTGGGCTACCCAGATGGTGAATGTGTTGCTCTCCAGGAAAGTAGAGTCTAATAACTTTGAATCAAATAACAGTAGCAAGATGGCAAAACACATATTGAGCTGCCTGTTTTTGTTAAGATATTAGGAATAAAATAACTTCTTTTGTTGGAATAATTTCTTTTGAGAGGATTTTTGAGAATAGGAGATTTGATCTTCCAAGGGTCCACAAATGAGGTGATGTTGTTTAATGAAAGACCCTCAGATGTGAAAGTATGGCCAAAATTCCAAACTATCCTATCCCAGTTCTACCTAAGGCTAAGTGTGTGACCCGTGGAAATTAAAGAGTTAATTGATTAAAATGCTTATTAAACATCTACTATGAGTCAGGCGCTATGATTGGTGCTTGAGTTATAGCAGTTATGGCATAAATTCCTGGTGTTCACCAATATCCATATTCTCTTTTTCTTCCTAGGCACACACAAACGCGCTATATATCCCAGCCTCTCGTGCAGTTAGCTGAGGTCATGTGACTTGATTTCTGGCCAGTAAAATGTGAGCAGAAGTAAGGTACTCCACTTTCAGGTCTGACCCATAGAAACCTCCCACCAACGATCACTTTTCTTATCTCATTCACCAGCTAAATTGGGAGCCCTTCAGGGACCTGAAAAGAATGTAGCCATAAATGGAGACTTGAGTCCTTGAAACGTGGGCCCACGTTGGACTGTGTTCTGAATGAAAAACAGACTTTTATTGTGCTAACCTACTGAGGTTTGGAGGTTTATCTGTTACAGAAATTAGAGTTATTTTTCATATCTAACAAAGCAGTGAATAAGATAGACTTGTCTCTGGCCTTGTGGAGCAGATAGACTCTGAAAAAAATGAATAATTAAATAAGAAGTATAATGTAGCATTACGAATGTTAGGGCAATGAAAAGTCAAAGAAATAGAAGCAGACAGTAAGATGACCGAAGCTAATCTAGGAGAGGGGGAAATCCTTCAGAAAAGGTGCCATTTATCATGAGACATGCCATAACAAAGTGCCACAGATTGGGTGACTTAAATAACAGAAATTTCCTTCTTTACTGTTCTGGAGCTAGAAGGCCAAGATCAAGGTGTCTGTCAAGGTGGCATCGTTAAGAAGCCTCCCTCCTTGGCTTGCAGACAACTGCCTCTTCACTGTATTCTCACATGATCTTTCCTCCACGTGTTATCTCCTCTTCTTATAAGGACACCAGTCATATTGGATTAGGGCCCACTCACATGACCTCATTTTACGGAAATTATCTCTTTAAAGTTCTTATCTCCAAATACAGTCCCATTCTGAGATATTGGGGGTTAGAACGTCAACGTATGAATTTTAGGGGCACACAATGCAGCCCAGAACAGATGGATAGGCATTATCCCATTGAAAGATTAGGGTGACCCCAGGTTCTCTCTCTAGTCCAAAGATGAGAGCTGGCACAGGGAAGGCAGGAGAATGAGAAAGAAGCTCCAACTTCTAAAGAGCAAGGTGCTAAAGCTGTTCAAAGGAGGATTCAGATCACAGCCTGACAGTAGTGCTTCGATTGCAGATTTGGAACTCAAAATATTAAAAATCAAATCATGGGAGGGTATAAAGCATCAAGGTTCCTTGTCTCTGCAGAGATGGAGAGAAATTGACTGCAGCTGTGGCTTGTGGACCCGAAGCCTTCATGGGGTTACTATGCTTGCTAAGAAATCCCAAGAGTCTTTTAGAGTAAAGATTAGCCCCAGAAGTCAGATCACAAGAACGATAGGTACCTGGCCATGTGCAGAGATTGAAGATCAATGAGTGAAAGATCAATCTGAATAAATGATCTATTAATACATACAACAGGTTCCCAGCAATTAATCTCCAGAAGGATGACAGCCTGCCAGTTACAGTGAACTGCTGATGGTGATTGACATAATGGGATCGTCTGCAGCTGCCAAGCTGCTGAGTTAGTGATATTCACATTTATTTTCCTGCTTGGATTAAATGGTTTCTAGGGCAGTTCTGGAGTTTGGGGCTGAAAACATACTTCTCAGAAGACCAAAATAGTCTCTTCTAAGAGAAGGTAGGTGTATGCAAGCATATCCAGAACCAATGTCTGATCTACTGGAAGAAAGAAAAGAGAGGGGCCTTTCCTATCTCCAAAGTGATTACTTGGATCTGTGTAATAAGGGAGTTGGTAGAGAATTTGGAGAGCCTTGCTCAGAAATCAGGAAAGTTATTACATATTGGAAGGCTGCCATTGTGAAAGGAAAGAACTGCATATTCATAAGAAATACGCACTTTAGAGTAAAATTTTTTCCCCTTGGTTCTTTCAGAAGAATATCATAAACCAACTTTGTGTTTCCAAAATACACCACACTTTTGGTATTCTAAACCTAGAATTTTGCATATCTGCCTAGTGAATCCCTACTTATTCTTCAAAGTCCATGTATAACTGCCTCTAAAAAAATCTTTCCCAGGTACTTTTGATGCTATTCCCAAAATATATCCCCAAACCATTCACCTTTCTCCACGTTCACACCCACCATCTTAGTCCAAGTAACCATTATCACTCAACTGCACTGCTGCAAGAGCCTCCTGGTGTCCCCGCTTACAGCCTTACCCTCTACAGTCTAGTCACCATGCAACGGCCAGAATTACAGGTTGTAAGTACACATCAGTGCATAGTGCGACAATTGCCCTCAGAGTAAAATCCAGTCTCAGACTTAATCATGGCCAGCACGGCTCCACATAAGCTGGCTCCTGACAGCTCCTATGCTGTCATTTCTTACCAAGTTCCCCTGAGCTCCTGCTGCACCAAGCGGAGGTCAGATTTATCTGCTCCATGGAGCCTTCCATTGCTGTCCTCCTTCCCTAATACCCTCTTTTCCCAACCCCCACAGACTGGATCTTTCCATGGTTGGTTCTTCATCATTTAGATCTCAGCTCATGAAAGAGGCCTATCTAGATCAACCTATCACAAGTAGCTCCCACTCCCCCACCCCCAGTCACTATCACATAGCACTCAACACTATCTGACTTTACGCATATATATTTAAGTTGTTTATTACATGTCTTTCCCCTCTAGAAGGCAAGCTCCATACAAACAGAGAGCTGAATGGGCTGGTTGAGAGAAAGCAACGGGAGGCACAGTGGATCTTGCCCTCAAAGGAAAGAAGCCACTCTTGGTTCTAATATTGTTTGCATTTCCCAGCAGCAAGAGAGTAACTGGCAGATAGCAAGTGTTCAAGTACTTCTAGAATGAATGAATAAATGAATGAATGAATGAGTGGCATGATCAATCATTTACTCCTCTGAATTTCCATATTATCCTATTCCCATCTCTATAAAGATATTCACCACACTGTAGAGTAGGGATTTGTTAGAATCTCTTCTCATCTTTGATTAGGAGCTCCTTCAAGAGAAAACTGTGCATCATGAAATGATGTGTGCTAAAGCAGAGACTGTGTGGTCAGTACTCCTTAAACTTTAATGGGTGCATGAATCACCTACGGGATCTTATTAAAGTGCAGTTTCTGATTCATAGTCTGGAGTGGGACTCAAGATTCTGCATTTCTAACAGGCTTCCGAAGGATGCCAATGCTGCCAGTATCTGACATGTTTTGAGTTAAAAAAAAAAGCATATTTTGAGTGGATACTTTAAAATATTGTTTTTCTTTCCCTTTGTATTTGCTACAGAGCCCCGTACAGCACCCCTGGATATAAAACACACATTAAATTAGCATATATTAAGTGAATGAGTACATGAATGAGTCTAGTACCCTCAAATTTACAGGAAATGAAACTGAGTCATAAAGAGTTAAATAACTTGCTTACCCAAGTCCTCACAACTAACCAAGTCAGGTCTAGAATTTATGCCTCTAGTACTCTCTGCACTGAATCACAAGTCCTCCTCCTTCAGGCTGCTTCCTGGGATTGAGGTTTAGGAGCTTAAGGACATTAAAGATAAGCTGCTGGGTACAGAGTAGCTTCCTGCCCCATAACAAATGTCAAAGCTGCAGGGAGCCCCGACAGGAGGAGGAGACTATTGCTTGGTACTACCCAGTGCATTCCTACTCCTGCAGGCTGTCGGGTTGTCATGGTCTGCCCGTATTGGAGGAGTGTCAGCCAAGAAACCCTCTGTGCCAGGAAAGCAGACAGGCATTTTTTCTTGGCAGAATCTGTCACGTTTACAGGACACAAAAGCCAACTGCTGAGAGGGGTCTGACTGAGACCTGTGAGAGAAGATATATAGTTTTAATAGGCTGAAGAGGAAAATCCCCATGACTTGGGATTATGGGGTGAGGGGCAGAACCAAGGCAAGGAAGGCCCTGCTGCATTCCTCCCAAGGGGCTTAGATAGCAAGGACCGCAATGCAGGTTCAGCCTCTGCTCCAAATTAGACAGACCGGTTCCACCTGTGCAAACGGGCCCTTAATTCACAACCCATCTGACAGCTCTGGAGCTGGTTGAGGACCCTCCATAGGAAAAGACACACTACCCACTAGTATCATTGGATCTGCTTGAGAAGAACGTCTCTGACTAGCAGGCAGCTGAGCACGAAGAATAGCCCAGGAAGCAGATGTGCACAGTTGTTCCTATCCCCTCAGAAGTTGGCCTTAGGGAAAAAACAGGGAACACACAGAAGAAACACATGTTGCCAAAACCTAACCCGACTTGGAAACTTTTACCAAAGTCTTTCCTTTCAACATTATTTCCAATCATGTCGGTCCTGAAAACCAGTGATTGTTACCCTGGTCTTTCTGATTAGTCATTTAGAGTAGCATCAGGCCAGGTGTGCAGGGAAGGCTTGGGAACCACCCCTTTCCAGACTCTCAAGAATTGTGTCACCCCCTGCATTCCAGATGACTCTGAGCACTTAGGACATTTGAAAGAGTCAAAGCACTGACGTAAAGAGAGTGTTTACTAGCTATTTTGCGCCTATGCTGTGAGCAGAAGGAAAAGAAATGCACGAGTCGACCATGGCGCCTTTCAGTCAGACAGACAGACAAACTCCCTGACTGAATACCGTGTGCTCCCTCTCTGCAGCACTGACTGACAACTTGCTACTCAAAAGGTACCCCAGAAACAACAGCGGCGCCTGCAGACTTTCAGTCCCACTTTTTCAGTCCCAGATGCTGCTCTGACTGGAGTAGAAGCTAAAATCCTGGCCAAGGGCAATAATATGAACTCATGGGGATTTGAGTTCCCTCAGATTTTCTCCTTGAAACCCCTTTCTCCCCTGGTGGGGTCACCGATGACTGTGTAAGAGTACTACCTGCCTTTCCGCTTTATTTCGAGAACAGAGCAAAATTTAAATTCTGAGGCACAGAAAGTGAGATAAGCTCAAAATTTCTCGAAACTAAAACCAAAAGTAGCTTTTTCCTTTGTGGAAAGAGCAGGATCCATTGCGTGCCCCGCTGCTTTCTCACAGCCGTCCATTCGGCTCTATCTTTCCTTCTTCTTCCTCCCTGCTCCCTGAACTCAAGACAGTTGCTGGCAAAGAATCCTGGCTCATCAGGGCACGGGCTCTCTGTGCCTCTGAGGGTTTGGTCAAGTGGTTCAGACTAGGAAGGGGTCCTCCCTGTCTTCACCTCTCCAGATGGCGTTAGATTCTGGTCCTTCCTTGCCATGTGCTGCCCCACACTGCCCTTCTGCCCAAGGCTGCTCCAGAGCTCTGGGCTGTCTGTGGGCACAGTCTTCTGTCGCTGAGTGCTCGCTCTCCCTAGCGCTCTCTGGCTTTAACCCCGCTTTTGCCTGGCTGCACACCACTCCTTCTCTCCTTAGGCAAACACAAATGGCAGATGGCAGCTTGGTGTTTGAGACATCTTCACAGGTGAGTGCATATGCCTCAATCTGGCAAGAATCCCATTGGCCACCCCTTAGTGAACTGAAAATGTACACCCTTAGAGGCTGTATGGTATAGTGAGAACCTGTCAGACTGGCTGGAGTTCAAATCCCAGCACTGCCATTTAATGTAACTTTTTGAGCAACCATTAAAATAACTTTTACTTTGGGTTCTTAAGCTGAGAATTAAGAATAGTAATACCTACTTCCTAGCATGATACCTGGCACATAAACTGTCAGTTTTCCTAGGCTTCCCCTTTTTCCACGAAACCCCTCCTGGATGACTGAGTGGCGGGTACCAGATCATGCGACTTCTCTGGTTCTAGATATGCAAGCTACATGTCCCACCCTCTATCTTCACATCCATAGGCAGTCCTTGGTTCCAAAGACTAACAATCAGTGCACCTGGAGCTCCCAGAAGTGACCTGTCCTTATCTATATAAAATCATTCTGGAAATTTTAACCCTCTACAAATGAACGGATTCACTATTGCCACTATTAGAAGCTATGAGACGGCAAGGACTCCCAAGAGCCCAGGGCGCACATCCACCTGTCCACACCCAGGTGGCTCGCTCAGGTGCCTCCATCCCAGGTTTAGTTTTTAGCCACTCCTCCATGTTTTCATTGCTAAAAAGGAAATCTGGGCAGATCAATTTAGATTTAATTAATATTCTACAATTAATCCAAAATAATTATTGTGGTCTTTTAATTAAGGATTAATTTTGAAAAAATATGAAAACCATAAGAGGAGTTATATAACAGTTTCTTTCCTCAGGGACATTTTGACTCGATGTTCTCAGGAGATGTGAACCCAACATAATAGTTTTATTAGCTCTTATTAAAGCTTTGATACACGTACTTCAAAGGAGTGGCTGTTCTCCTTTTTATTTGAAGTAGAGGAATCTTCTCTGGCATCTGGGCTGTCTGGAGGGGCAGCTGCTTTTTGTAGGTCTCCGAGACGAGCCCTTGAAACAAGTAGAACTTACTGAAAACCCCAGTCCTCTGTAAAGCTGTTTATTTTCCTTCTTCTGATCTTATCAGGGGTAGTGGTAGGGGGGTGGGAACAATGTAAACAGAGTCTTCCATAATCAGGACCAAGCACCATTTAGGGGTCAGTAAAGGTAGCCTGGCCCAGAGAACAGACTGCAACCTGAGAGCTGGAGCCAATCATGGAGATCCCCTAGCCCACCCACCCATTCTGTGCTGGAAGCTTCCAGCAGCATCCTAGTCCTCAAGTGGTCACCTACCCTCTGCTTTTAACATGATCAGTGATCAGGAGCTGACTAACCTGGGAGACTGCCTTATCCACACACAGCTACCACCAACTCTTTCTTTTTTAATCTTCTGTACATGGAGTCAATATCCACTTCCCTGTCACATCATTCATAGGCCCCAGTTCTGCCCTCTGGAATACAACAGAATAATTCAATTCATCTTCTCCATGAGACTCTTTCAAGTGTCTAAAGCCAGCAGTTCTTACTTCTCAACATATTCTCTTCCTAAAGGCATTGCCAACCTTCTCAATCAATCCCTATTGACAAGATGTCCAGAAACTTTCAAAGTGTTCTGGTCTCCATTCTTCTATTTGTTAGTGTCCCTCCCAAGCGTGGAGCCCAGAACTGACTACAGTGCTCTGAGGTCTGAGGGACCTCTAAGTAGGGTCTGCAGATAGGATCCTCACATTATGTATGTGTAAATAACTGGCTTGGTAGGTTTTTATATATATATAAAATATTATATATATAAATAACTTGGTAAAGTCTACCATCAGCAAAAACTCACCCAGATATTTCTTATATAAACTGCATTCAAACCAATTTTTTCCCATCCTCTATTTGTGAAATCAAGCTATCTGTCAAATCTAAAAATCAAGACTATACCTTTATCCTTGTTAAATTTATCTTGTTAGTTTTAACTCATCTTTTCTGATATTGAGAGCCTTTGAAACTTGTATATATCATTTGTCATATTCGCTGACCTCTGCTTCATGTCATCACAAATTTGATAAGCACATGGTCAATGTTTCATCTGAGTCATTGATAAATACTTGGAACATGACAGGGACAGGCAAGTGTCCTTTAAGTTGCTACTTGAGACCTCCCTCTCCTAAAATGTCATTCCAGAGATGGACTCTTTTGAATAGCATTGTGCTATCAGCCACAAATCCACACACAGCCTGTATTTTCCAGTTAATTCTGGAGGATAAAAGGAGAAATTCTGTCATAGGCCTTACTATATTGTTACTCTCTATGTCTACTACCCACCCTACCACCACCATCCCGTCAGTCCAATAAAGATGTCAAAAAAAAAACAACTAAGGTTATTTGGCATGACTTGCTTTTAGGAAATGATGGATACTTCTAGTGATCATCTCTTTATTTCTTATGTGTTCACAAACTATGTGCTTAATAATATGCTCTAGAATTTCTCCAGGAGTAAGCATCAAGAGCACTTGCCTATAGTTTTACAATTCACATTTCCCCTTTTATGAATCTTACGATGGCATTTGCCTGTTCGTCCAATTCCTTGTGATTGCAGAGGACAGTATCAAGCCTGCCCAAGAATATATAGCCATACATTAAATTCAAGTTCCAAAGAATTAAAGAATCTGCATTTTAAAACATAATTCTTAGCCAGAGAGAGAAGCAGAACCCAACCCACAAAGAATTCTCCAGAACACCTTAAGGATTTATCATCCAGGTCTGTTAGAAGACCTAGAATGAAGTAGAATCCTAGCTCTATCTGCAACTAGCAATTAGTTTATGTGGTCTCAGTTTCCTCATCTGTAAAATTATCGGATCTATTTTAGTTCTAAGTTTTAGTGACTTCAGAGGTTGGCTGCTAAGGGTGACCAGACAGGTGGTGGGATTTACATACAAGGGTTTGATCCCCTGCTCCCTTTTGGAAGGTTTAAACAACTATGAAATTTTTATTCGTCTTCTGGACACAAGCTCTCTCTCTCTCTCTCTCTCACACACACACACCCACACACACACACACACGCACACGCACACTAGCATTCACAGTCATCACCTGTTTTTCTTTCTGGTACATGCATTTGATGAGAATAAATTCATTGTTTTAACATTATCTCTATGTTATAATGAATCTGCTATAGGAACAGCTTGTTATAGCATCATCTGTCAAGAATGAATTACTAATGCCTTTTAAGACATTCTTTGTAACATGTTACCAGAGAACAGCACTGGATCTAGATAACGTTTATCAAATATTAGAAACGTTGTCAAATAACTTCACACACATGTAAGGTCAAGGGGTTTGTGTTACCAACATACTGTATATTTTTAAGGAGAATAATGAAATTCAATGTCAACAGAAATATTTAGCGATAGTCCGTCAAATCCAACATACATCATTTATCTTCCCTGAGACATTCCAAGGCATATCTGTTTACCCAAACAGAACTGCAGAGCAGGAAGCAAAACACAAGGAGGCTGAAAGGCACACCTGCAGACTCACATACGCATACAGACACACACGCACACACATACACACACACACAATCAGCATTACCAAAAGACTGCTTCCATAAAGAAAATTAAGGAAAAGGCTGTAGAATTATCCCAAAGGGCTAGGAAGAACCCTCTCTAGCCCATTACAAAAGAGATTAGAATATCTATTCTACCTTTATTCCTCTCCAGGCCTTGGTGGAAAGATCTAAACATGATTCCCAATCCTCATGGCTGGTAAGATTCCCCTGTGGAGTACTTTCAACCTATACATGCCTAAGCCGAAATTTAGACTCACCTACCTGGTGGGATTTAATTCCTAAGCATGTTAATTTTGTACGATCTCTGATGCAAACTTTCAGTCAATTTGATAGGGATCTTGAATCCCCATATGATGACTGTCATCACCTTTGAAAATTTCTAAGAATTATTTAATGCACAAAAACAGTACATTGCACAAAAACACTACAATATGATGGAGTTGTTGTGTATATAGGCTCTGAAGTCAAACTCCTTGGGTTTAAATACTTCCTCAAATACCTTCAAGCATCTCTGTACATCCATTTCCTCTGCCATGAAACAAAGCTGCAATTAGCACTACTGTGGAATGCAAGTCAGTTAATACACAGAAAGGACTGGTTTTTGCTTTACGGTGAGCATTCAAAAATGTACACTCTTTTAGGCAAACGTACTCGGAATTTCTAGGATCCAGCTTGGCATGCATAGCTGTTTTCTGGTAAAACTGTGGCCAGTTTAACATACCCTGCCCTGTGTTTGATTTTATTCCTGCCCCACCTCAGTTTCTTTTTCACCGCGATCTTACATCCCTAGGACTGCCTCTTTCACATACACTCAATAAAGAATCTGCCATAAGTTTGGCCTCAAGCTTTGTTTTCAAGGAACAAGACGAAAACTCTAAGATTACTAAGGCAATAACCAAATAAACTGGCCAAGAATGTTATTATCCTTTTGAATAGAAAACATAAATATCCATAGTTGGAATCTGAACCATTATCAAAGGTGATGAGCCGTAACGGTTTGCCTTAGACTTGAGGGTTAAAGTGGAGGCCACTCAAGAGAAAAGTACCAGCCCATGCTCTTTTTCCCACACCCCAGTGAAAATTGCCAGAGGAAAAGTTCAAGTCAAGATCATCAAGGCCTTTTCTCTGATGACAATTCTGCAGGTGACTGGTAAGCACGAGGCTGGTTTCAGGGAAGCCCCAGGGACCTTAGGCAGAAGTCTGCCCTGTGCAAGTTTATACTGGAAGCGGGTAAGAAGTTCCATAATTTGAGAGCTTACTTGAGTCCCCAGGAATTACTCCTAGGTCATGGAATCCAAGGACCACCTAGAAGAAAGAGCCCACGGAACACCAGGCATCTTTGAACAGCCGAAATGCTTGATCCAAGTTCTTATAAAGTGGCTTATTTCTACTCTCAACTCTCCAGAGCAAAGGTTATTTGCCCGTGTCCTATCTACATTCCTGAAATTGGCTCAGGAGAGGCCTAAACTCAAAATCGCCCTTCACCAGGTGAACCTGTCTGAGAAATGGAGAAACAGGAAGAGTGGCTGAGAATGCTAGATAAAATTTGTACTGAGAAACCCCCTGACCCTATAGAAAATGTTTCCGTAACCCAAACATTTGCCTATGCATATTCATGGTAAAAACACTAACTATGTGGGATTCCAAAGAGAAATTAAGGGGAAGGGCCATGGTTCCTAAAATTTTGTCTAATGTTAAAACCCTCAGCCCTCTGGGCGTTAGTAGCAGAATGCAAACAGGGAGCAAACACCAGTAGCAGGAATGATTTCTCTCTCCACCTCCTCATTCTGCCCTAAGCGGTTGTTCTCACTGCATCTTCCTGTGTGTCCTAGACCAGCTTCCTCTGGTTCCCACCCACACAGGAAGGGAATAAAGAGCTCTGGTATCAAGGCCAAGGACTGCCTCAGCAACCAAAGTCCTCATTACAGACACCACACACCCGAGCCCCTGCTTCTCTGTTCTAGCTCTACCTCTGACCTTTAGTGCATCCACCAACTTCTAACTTTTGTCTAGGACTGGAAATTTTATCTTTCCTGTCTCTTTTGTATGTTCATCCTTTCCCATGCGACTGGACATGGTCCTCAGTTTCCCTTTCCTGTCTTTTGGCCGGTGTGACTTGACTTGGCTGACCCACCTGATTTGACTTCTTCTACCCAGTATCAGCTGCTGAATTTCGACGCTGACCCTCTGCTCTCCAAACTCTCCATACACACGCACACACATGCACACACACACACACGCCATAATGATAAATGACCCATTTTGCCATGAGTTTTAAAAGAGACAAAAACCGTCTAATTCTGTGCAGGAGCTTCCAAGCTAGATCTATTATAGCTATCATAGTGTAGAGTCCAAATGAATCACAGAAACAGCCCGGCTATGCTCAGTGCTACTCGGCACATAAGTTCTCTGGTGAGAGAAGACCCAAGCAATGCACCATGACCCTGCCGATGTCAAGTTGATTTATCCCCAGCTCCCTCTACTCTGTTACCCAAACATCAAGAGCCCGGAAGCCTCATTTTACCATTGACAATAAAGAAAAAGAGAAGTGATGCCGGGAAGTGGATGAAATCAAAAAGGGGAAAACAAATCAAAGCTGTGGCCAGGTCTCCAGTTGTGCTGGACCCCACACCCTACATGCCTCTCAGCCCAACCACTGCTGTGGGTGGATTCTCACTGATGAGGCAAAAAGTTGTTTCTAGAGCCACCAAATTCACATTACTTAAGCAAGATTAAACTGTTTAAAATTTCAGCATTATCCGCCAAAAAAATAATAATAGGAAGTTGTATAGAGTGCAATGTGCTGACGGCAGTAATGCTTCGGTAATAATTCATGGGTAGTAGACGATGCTCTGGAAGGCGGCCCAGCAGGCTAATGTCGATTGAAGATGCTGTCCTACCGACGGCCAAACGATTGATTGGCATTTCTGCCCCATCATGAAATCAGCTCGGAAATAGAGCGGAGGTGGTTCCAAAAGGAGGGAAATGGAAGACGAACGAGGGAATGATGGGTGCCGAGCAGTGCTGCACAGGGAAACTGGGGAGACAGACCAAGGTAACATTTTTCCAGCTCAGTTTCCTATCTAAGCCATCTCTCATCTTGATTTTCTGCTATAATTTCAAAAGAAAAAAAAAATCTAATATATAAATTATTGAAAAAAGGTGACATGCACCTATGTATGTATTCTTTCTTCCACTTGGATAAAGATCTCCCTCCCAAAGAAATTAGCTGCTTCTTTCCAATTGTTCTGCTAATAAGATCCATACAACCAATACATTCTTCTCTTGGTGCACATAGAACTGAGAGGTTATCTGCTCTGTTCTCATTGGTAGATGTGCCATCAACTCTTTTGATGTCAATGAGTGAGCAACACACCTCTGTCTGCTTCCCCAGGCTGCATTCACCCTACCATCCAGGTGGCTTTTGGGCTTCCTCTGCCCATGAGTCAGAAAACAAAAATTCATTTCTGAATTATCATCTGCGGAACATAATTACATACTAAAATATACTGTCCCTTGACTATATAATGCATAACAAAGCAAAATGAAAATAAATTTATAAATTGTTCACATTAAGTTTTCTGAATTTACTGTGGATAATTCAATGATTTCCAAGGATATAACCTCAATATTTTGTGATTGAAGGGTAGGAACCAGAGAGAGAGAATTTACAAAGGGCCTACCAAGTGCCAAGCATTTGAAATGTGACTAGGCCATTGTGTTGAGTGTCGTCAGAGCTGAAGAGTACGAAAAATAAATGTAAAATGTCTTCCTGATAATTTTTATATTGATTCCATATTGAAATGGTATGTTGAAAATACTGGGTCAAATAAAATATATAATTAAAATTAATTTCACCTGTTTGATTTTTTTTTTATGTGGCCCGGGTTCAAGTCCACACTTACTCTAAGTGCCTTACCCTCCTGGTCTCTTCTTCCCCTGCAGGGCAGAATGGCAGGAAGAGTCAGTGAACCAGGTCAGTCTGGGTTTGAGCCCAGGTCTACCATTTATGAGCTGTTTCTTCCTGAGTAAGTTATTTAATTGCTCTAGTCCTTAGTTTTCTCATCTATAAAAGGGCTTACTAATAACTAAGATTGCTATGAAGATTAAACAAAATGATGTGTGTAAAGAAGTTATTAGCACACCTAGGATATAGTATATACTCAATACATTTGGATTGTTATTACTATCTGTCAAAAAGAAAGGTTGAACAGATGATGGCTAATGGATCTTTAAATCTGTTATTGAATAACTGCACACCTCTTGCCACTGGGTGGCCATTCAGAATCAAATTATGGATAAGAGGAAGCTCTTTAATGATTGCTTGCCACCTTATTCATGTGTTTATCTGCATGGATTCAAGATATAGTCTGAAATCATTTTAGACCTTTTTGAGTAGAAGTATGAGAGCATACTCAGAACAAGTTCCATTTATCCCTGCTCCACATCTGGACCCTGCCACCTGACATAGGGGACCAGCCACATCCAATCCTGAGGATAAGAATCTCCTGCCAACTGTTTCATTGGCCATATTACCCATGGTGCCAGAGCTTGCCGATTGCAAGGGAATCAGTGGTGAAGACCTTGACCCCATCCCGTCTACAATAACTTAGCTGGCCGGACCTTCCGGGCCAACATTCAAAAGCTTGACTGAAGTAAATGTGGCTGTGTAAATAAAACAGAAAACATCTTCTTTTCCTGTCAATCTTTCATTGGCTTCTTGTGGCTCAGAAAAAAAAAAATCTGACTCTTTAACGTGGTCTGCAGACTTGATACAGCCTGGCCCAGGCCTGCCTCGCCCAGTGTCCATTCAGAATCTCCCTCACTCCTTCACTCTGCTCCAGGCAAGCTGGTCTTAATTCAGTCCCTCCAACATGCTAAGGTCTTTGCATGTGATGTTTCTTCTTCCCCCAAACTTTGCCTGGCTAACTCCTACTTATCCTTCAGGTCCCTGCTTATTTGTCACTTCTGAAGAAAGATTTCCCTTATCTTTTATTCTAATATCACCTTAATTTTTTCCTTCATGCCCCTCATGGTCCTGATCAAAATTTTACTCTTTCTTTTTCTCCCAGGATCACAACTCTATTACTCTTTGCTGGGTCTCCAGCACCTTGCACATAATAGGTATGCAACAATAATTGTTGAATCAATGTCTAAATAGATGTAATAGACATTGTAATAGGCATTGACTATCTAAAGTGGAATTCATTACTTGCCTACCTCTCTACCACCCTTGTTTCCTGATTCCTTCCCTTTCCTACTTCAGACCTTTATGTCTAGAACTTCTTCTTTTTGGTGATTCTTCAGCAGGCCCTACATTCACCCAGTATGTTGAAATGGATGAGTATGCAGCCCAGGATAAAGTTACATAGGGTTCACCAATTGCAAGCCTACTGCAAATAACAATAACTAATACTTTTAGCATGTGTAGCCAGCCAATGCATGGTGAGTATGATGTTTATTATCTCATTTACCCCTTGCAACAGTCCTACAGGATAGGGATTTTAATCGTCCCCACTTTGCAGATGAACAAACTGAGACCTAGATTAGGTAATGTGTCTGAGGCCATGTGACAGCTAATTACTGAGAGGATATTTGAAACAAACTTGATCTAATTCCAACACTCAAGCACCTGATCTCTGGAGAGTACTGTCTTTCTTAGCTTCAGGCACCAGAGTTGCCAGTTACCTCTTGTCTGACCTTAGCTCCACTCTGTTCCCCTCCCAATTTATCCAAGCTCCTTTTCAAAGGCATAACACCTTAATGGCTATTTCCAAAACAACCCAAAATTCAGGCAGAAGTTTTTGTTTTTTTTTTCCTCAGCCCTCTGTTGGACCACTCTCTCTCTAGTTCTCACATCTAGTGTTTCTTTAACTAAATTTCTATAATATTTTTTTAAACCAAGGTCATCATGACTCTTGAACTTAAGAGTTGGGGGCAGAAATGGCATTTATTAGTTATTTAGCCCTTTCTACGTGTCGGCCATTCTTCTGTCTCACATGTGATCTCATCCAATTGCCTAATAACCCATTAAGTGGTCATTAGTATCCTCTTAATATACAAGAAAACACTGAGCCTCAGAGAAGTTAAATAATTTGCCCACGATCACACGGCTGCTATGTGGTAAACTGAAAACCCCGATTCCAAAGTCATGCTTCTTCCTCTATATATATTATATCTGTAACCCCAAATCTTTCTGGTTTGTCTCATAAGCCTTCTCACATGTTTCTTAACCTTCTGCCCGGTTCCCTCTTCTTATGTGGGTTCTCCCATCAGACGTCACCATCCGTACACTGGGGTCCAGTTCCATCTTCTACCCTCACAAAAAATCATTTCCCTCCCACCCCCTTTCCTTTCTTGAGAAATGGTTGCCCCAATGTAAATGTACGCTTAATCATTCTATTTACATTTGCAAAGCAACTCCATTTGCATATCTCTTTTCCACAGCCACTTTTGCAGAATGTCAAAGAAGGCAAGAGTCCTGAGCAGGCGGCTAAGGGAGTTTTTGGTTTTTTTTTTGCAGATCTGGTCTTATTTAAATGCAATTATATTGTCGCATATCATCACATTAGCAAATAGCAGGACCCTAGGGGAATGAGACAGAAGACAGACCAGCTTTGGTAGGGTAAGTGGAACCCTTGCCTAAGGCAGGTAATAGAGGAGGGGGCAACACAGCCACTGGAGGTAGAGGTGGGGTAGGAACCACAAAAGAGCTTTGGGAGCCCTAGGACACGAAGAGAGAAGAGAGCCAAGGTGGTGAGTACATTGTTTGAAAAAATGAATAGCGGGCTTCACGTCGTTATCAGTCTGGCTCTGACAATACCATTACCATGAACTTATCTCTAAAAACAAATAAAAGAGAATTGGGGAAAATATAATTGGAACAGGATCCTTCTAGGAGAGGTCATTGGTCACAGAGGACTTGGGGCACTCACTGAATCTGATTAGGTTGCATACACAGAGATGATATCTATGAAATATCATGGATCTAGCACAGCAGGTATAATTTACCAGGTTTCTCACACCACTTAGGCCTGGCGTCTACACTGGTCAGGCAAACACAAAAGAGGGCTCTGCTCATATTAGTGAGGGTTCTAGGAAAGATCTACTTTGTGGGGTCCGCACCCTCCAAGAAAATGCTAGCTTTTAAGATTTATTTTTCCTGGTTGTCACCAGACCCTCCCCATCTTAGATAAAGCTTGTGGGCTTTAAGATATAAACAATACAATCAAATGCACTTATAAGTCTCATAATTTGAGTTTAGGTGTCAGTGCTATGTTTGAATGACAAATGTGAGAGAGGTTTTTGAAATGCAATTTGAAAACACTGATGGGTTATGTGTGCATATATGGCCCAGGCATGAATGCCTGGCTGCTCTCGACAAGAGTCATAACTATATCCAGTTTATAGCCCCACCAAAAAGAACACTTTGGCTCTCTTCCTGGGACTGCCTGAATAAAAAAACAAACTCTGGTCTGAACCACTGCTGTTAATACTGCCACAGCCCCCGTGGAATGGGTGCCCTTTGTGTCCACCCGGATCCGTTTACCCATGGGTGCAGCCACCCCTAGCTGCTGTATGTTGGCCAGATATCAATTCACAGCTCCGTTCTCTGCAAAACTGCCTTTGGTTAAGTAGGATCACCACCAACTCTTAGACTACCCTTTCCCACCAATTCCAGAGATACAAAACCCAGAGCCTTGCCTTAGGTGGGTCATGTTTTGTATGTAATTTGTGCTTCAAAGCATCCATGAGGGATCAGAACTGTGATCCAGAGGAGAACATATTTTTGCTTAGCCTTTCTCCTTGCCCCATCCTGCTTCTCTTACACCCCTTCCCCCAAGAGCACACCTCCAAAAATGTGTGTGTATGTACATACATATATGTTCATATACACAAACACAGTGGAATATTATTCAGCCATGAGAAGGAAAGACATCCTGTCATTTGCGACAACATGGACAGAACTTGAGGGCATTATGCTAAATGAAACAAGCTAGACAGAGAAAGACAAATATTGTATGTTCTCAGTAATACATGGAATCTAAAAAAGCTGAACTCATAGAAATAGAAAGTAGGATGGTGGTTTCCACAGCCTGGTGAATGAGGGGAGAGGAGAGATATTGGTCAAAAAGCACAAACTTCCAGTTAGAAGATGAATCAGCTCTGGGAATCTAATATACAGAATTGTGTTTATAAATAACGATACTTTACTATATGCTTGAAAGTTGCTAAGGTAGTAGATCTCAGGCATTCACACCATCAAAAAAAAAAGGTAATTATGTTACAAGATAGAGGTGTCAGCTAACACTACAGTGGTAATTCTACTACAATATATGTGTATCAAATCAACACGTGTACACCTTGAACTTACACAATATGTCATTTATCTCTCAATAAGCTAGAAAAAAAATCATTTGAACAGAAAGAATCCTCATCTCAGCCTCTACTTCTAAAGAGCACCACTGGTGGTATTGCTCTCCTGCCCATGAGTGGATGAAGCTATTCTGGAGCCCTAGTCTGGGCAACACCCAATACGTCTCCAAACCCGCTTAGCCCTCTCATCCTCATTCAGCCGGATGCCCAGTGAGCAGGGTGAAGTCACCTGCACTCTGCCCTAAGGGGCACACCCACTGAGGACCCAGGAGGAGGCTGGCCCTCCTCTAACTTTATCAGGTCTCTGTTCTCTGTCGAATGAAGAGTCTGCTCTTGAGTTCACCTTCAGAGTTAGGAAATGAGTTTTGACCAGACTAAAGCACAGCTACTCCTGCTCCTGAGTCAGGGAGAGTCCACAGGGAAAAGCAGAGTTCTCAAGTCAGCGCAGGACAGAGGCCAAGCCCAGCCCGAATCATCTGTACCCAACGCTAAACTGTTCTGACATCTTTTTGAACAACTCCCCCCAGAGCAGCAGCTGGGAAAGGGGTGGCGAGCTACTCCTTTCCATTAGCAGGTCTCCCCCTAGCCTTTCTCCTGTGAGCCAGGTGATAAAAACCCAACTTGGGCAGAACGCTGGGGAAGGGGATGCTGGCCGACATCAGACATATTTATTGAGTTCTAGATGCTCAGGAAGTAACACTCCTTGCTTCCCCTCTCGAGTTTAGAAAAAGAAAATTTCTAAAACAGATAAGTGAAGATCAAAATATCTTCATATCTGATAAAGTGCATAGAAAACAAAGCCTTCCCCACAACGGCAGCCAACACCTCATCCCTGAACCATACAACTTAGAGGACACTGTGCAGGACAACCTCAGGCCTCTCGTGAAGTTTCCCACTCAGTGACGAGCAGAGACGGATGCTTCGTCTCTACCGTCAGACAGGTCTGAAGGTGAGAAGGAAAGGGGCTGCGTAAAGCTTCTTCACCCAAAGTCACTAATGAAAGGAATCATTGCTCTGCCTGGGGAGGAAGGAGGGAGGCATGGGGAAAGTGTTACTCTATCGGTGGTTTTGAATCCTTCAGTCATTACTAAATTTTCAGGGGCAAGAGGGGAATATTTAAAACCGTGGGGGTGTACAACCAACACTTAGTGGGTAAGAGTGAGGATAAACATCCTATAATGTGAAGGACTGTGCAGATGATAAAGATCATTCCACCCAAAAACGCCGATGGCACCCCCATGGCCCACAGAAGTCTCTTTATGCGGAAACACAAGGCAAAGAGCTTGGGGGCTCCCTCCATCCCCGTGCACCCACACTATTGCTCACCTAAAGATTCCAGTTCTCACCGGAGTCCATCAGGGAGGGGCCACACCAGTTTCGCGGCCTTGGAAAACCCAGGAGACACGGACCCTGCGGAGCCCGGCGTTGTTCTTGCACTTAGTAGAGCTCCTGACTCCAGAATCAGAGCGGGAGCCAGGCGGCCCGCGACCTTTCCTGAGAGAGGAGCACAATGCGGAGGCTCAGCTTGGCCAGCGCAGGTCATTTCTGCTGAAAGCCGCCCGTGGACTACCTGGGAGTTCCCGCCTCCCTGTGTTCAGTTCTCTTTTCTTGAGAACTAAAGTTCTTCTCTGTAAGGTTAATTGCTTGCCTGTCATTGTGTACAGGAGTCTCTCTGTCAGCTCCCTCTGCTTAAGGACCAAAGGTGTCAGAGGGAGAATTTCTACTAAATGCTACTCACACATCCACCTCCTTGCTCCGTTTCTGCCTTCAAAAGAGACTAGTGTTCCCTCAGCATTGGTCATTAGAGGGCTTAGGCTGGAAGCGAGTATTCCCTGAACAGTTAGTTTCTCAGTCATCTACTTCTGCAGGCATTACTGTGTCTGGCCATATTAACAGGGTCATAAATATGTCTAGTAGGAGTCTGAAGTTTAGAATTGATGAGTATGATTGGCAAACTGCTCAAATAAACATGCTTATTATTGAAGCCGTGAGAAGGACGAAACGACATGCCGAGAGCTCACACACATCATTTTCACCTTCATTTCCTAATCTTATCTGCTTCTATTTCGTACCACATGAAAAATGGATGGGGAGCTACTTGCTATTTTTGATGAGTTTCTCTTTAAGTATTCTTCCCCCATCCTCTTTTCGATGCGAGTGACATCAGAGTCCTCAGAAGCGCTCACACCAGGCGAGCCACACCAGTCACAAAAACAAAACCAGCACCCGTGGTCCAGAAGAAGTGGAGGCTCCAGTTCTTCATGGAAATAAATAATAGGGGCTCGTGTAGTCAGCCAGCCAAACTAGGAGAGCTCCATACACCCAGCTTTTTCCTGCAACTCAGTGATTGAATGAGACATTAGCAAATGAAAGTTTGTTGATAAAAATAATTAGGGAAACCAATTGGTTTCACATTTTTTTTCATGACTGGTTTGGAGAGCCTTTTGGAAATGGTCTCTATGTCCGGCCCTTGTATTTCATAATATCCACATTTTATAACTCATTCTTATCCTGGAAATTTTAGCCAAACATTTTAAGATTATTTGCTAATCAAGACAAGATTGTGTACATATTTCATGAAGAGGCCTAAGAATAATCACAATACAGCTAACAACTCTGACCATTTAAGATGTCCCTGGCAGTATTCTGAGCTCTTGAGAGAAACTGATTCATTTAATCCTCACAGGAACATGTCTGTTATACAGATGAGGAAATCGAGGCAAGAAGGCAGATTAGTAACGTGTTAGCAAGTGGCAGAGCATGGATTCCATCTCCGGCAGACTGGCCATGGGACCCTAACACTTAGCCAAGACACTAGCACTTCTGGTGTTTATGTTCACCAACATCCTATTATAAACCAGGTAATAGAATCAAATAACACTAAGGCCCTTCTAGAGGAACTAGTTCAGTTATCTCTATCTCAAATGCCTACATAAATGGGCAAGTAAAGTCTACATATAAACCCTACAAGGTGCAGAGAGGACTGTCAATTTTGGAGTGTGAGAGCAGCCCAATATGGTTTGTTTTTGTTTTTGTTTTTTTCAATTTTTGCTTTAAAAAAAAAAAAAAATTCTTCGGCCGAATTCTGCCAGCTGGCTGCAAATACGGGAGCCCTGGTGGTCCTAGTCCAGAATTTTGCAGACAGTGAAACTATAGCCCAGAGAGGGAAAGTGGTTTGCACAAGGTGACACATAAACAGTGACAGAAGCAAAGCTAGAATTCGAGGCTCCTGATCCAACTCCTTTTTGCCTATACCACACCAAATCCTCCACCCTCTGCCTCCCCATCCTTCCTGCGCCCACTCCCACCCAGTTCTCAACTCTCATGCGCAAGCAGTAAGGCTTTTATTCTATTTGCAAAGTAAATAGAGCTGAGATACAGATTACTCTCAAGCATCAGAGCTTTTATCCAATATAAACAGAATCAGGGTAACTTGTTCCCTCTCACTTCTCTGCCACACATAGACACAGGCTGTGCGCCAGCCCTAGCATAATTAGCAGAAGGCAAATAGAACTCAGGTATCCTGGCCAGACTGGGAAACACTGTACACTTCTAATACAAGCAAGGAGATGCGTCTAACTATTCCACCTTCTTTCTCTTTTCCCATTGGCCCTCCAGTGAGAATAAAGATTAGATTGTACTCATGAGCTACATCACAGAGGAAAGAGCAGAAGACTGGGATCGGCTAGGAGGCCTGGGTTCTCTCAGAGTCTCCCTGATTCCCAGTTTATCTGCAGTGATGTGAGGATTAAATGGATTAATAGAAAAGAAAGCTCTGAAATATGGTACATTATCAAGGTCCCTATTCTCTATGTTGGAGAATATGTCTCTATGTCTAATCAAAGAGAAGACATACACACACACACACACACACACACACACACAAAACCTCATATATTCATAATTATGAAAATCAATACGCATGGTTGGGAAGTTATGTTTTTATAACAATAAAGCTGCCATTATTCAATTATTCTTTTTTAGAACTCATCCTAGAGAATAATATTAGGTGTTCTAGCAAATTTGGTGTAACTTTGATTTCAAAAGCAAATCTTCATTTTCTGAGTGTGAATTGATTTAATCTTTCATAACAGCCAAAGGTCTTTCAGAACTCCAAGGAATAAAATTGAAAAATAAGCCTGGGACACACATTTTGGGTATGGGAGTTAGGGTGGGGTAATAAAAATGGCTCAAGATTCTGTGTCAGAACGTCTGGGTTAATTCTCTGCTCAAACACCAGTCTTGTGGCTTTAGATAAATCTATAACTGTTTTAGGCTCAATTTCCTCATCTGTAAAATGGAAATGATGACAATTCTTCCATAGAATTTTTATGAAGATCAAGAGATAATACATGTGAAAGTGTTCTCTAGGCCATAAAGTCGAAATGTCGATTTTTAAAAGTTTGTTTTTGTTTTTGGTTTTTTTGATAAAAAATGATAAGTAAATTAAATCTAAAGGCAGTTCCTATAATGGAACTGAAAAGTCCATTGCAATGAGACCATAAATAATAATATTATTGTAGAGCTCCTGAGGAGACTCCTTTAAATAACCAGCCTCGTATCTATACATTTTATTCATTCAGTCAGTCAACAATGTTCTTTGAGTACCTGGAAGGGCCAAACTCTGTTAGCCTCAGGGAATACCAAGTCTAAAAGTTTACAATGGAAAGTGACTAGACATCTAGCATTTACTTTTCATTCATTTCATTACCTTTCAGTTAGAGCCAACATAAACGGTGACAACGTAGAACCTTTAGATGATTCCTGAAGCTCCCAAGTGTCCGCAAAATGCTTTGGAAAATAAAAGGCGCCCCCATAATGCATGCTAAAGGAGAAAACAAACAGGTGTGTGGGGGAAGGAGGACCATGAAGATGGTGGAATAAAGGGCACAAGGGGAAAGTTCCAGAAAAAAAAGAGAAGGTGAAACCAGGTTGGAAGTGTCCCCGACAGCTCAGGAGTACCCCCTTACCCAAAGCTACCCACCTTCTTTCCTCCGTCTGTTCCCTAGTGTTACAACCCAGACAGGAGTGGCCATTGTACCATGTAGAGGAGCTGCCTTTTTTTTTAAATTTCTCGCTGAGACCCAATCTAATTTTGTTTTAGAATTTTCCACATCACAGACAGTGGTTTGCTGTAGCCTGGGGAAGAACGTGCAGAAGACCTGCGTGACTTCAGCCCTGTCAGTTTCCCTCCATATCTCCATTTTCTCACCTATAAAATAAAGGACTTCGGCCAATGACCATCAAGGCCCATTTCAGCATTAAGGTTCTGTGATCCTCTGCCCTATAGAATGGCAGCACAGTGACCTGAAGGAGTTAATTCATCTCGCAGACTATTTCTAACCTTGCATTACCATAGGTGAGGCAGAATATAAGGAGATGAGAAGACAAAGCCGCCCATCATTTGCCTTTAATCTGTTTTCTTAATTTTCTTCCTAAGGAAAGTCACAGCTCCAATCAGCCCTCTAATCAATGGCTGCACTACTCCCGCACAAATGAGCTAGATTTATTAAACGAGTCTTCTCTTCGATGGAAATGGGCTCCCTGCTGGGGCTGTAAATACAGGCTAAGATTGACTGCTCTCAGAACAGGTAAAAGCTGTAAAGAAACCAAGAGCAGACAAGCGATGAGGAAGGGTGTACCCAAGACCTCTCTACGACGGCTCCACCACCACGACCATGAATCGACGGTCACCAGTGGCACCCGGACATCTGCATGTCATTTAGGCTGACCTTGGGCCCAGTAACCGGCAGTGACTCACAAGCAAGTATTCTCTGTCCCTTCCCTACACACCCTAGGAAAAGACGCTCACCCAAAAACAGACTAAAAGGGACACTCTTCCAAGTGGAGAACCTCACAGAACCCAAGAGTTTACAGGTTATCAGAGCTGGAAAGATCCTTTGAGGATGATGTACAGCCATGAGTTGAGGGGGTGTTCCATGAAAGAACCCTGATATTGCTGAATCATTGATAGCCAGAAGCAGAGGAAATTAATATTTCAATGCTGTAAGAAATTATTCATATTAAATAAAAATTAAATATGTACATATTCATATTTGGGAGCCAAGAGCTCTTTGTTGATAGAAAGTGGATACTTTATTAAACTTTTGGTTATATACAGAAGAAACCAACAAAGATGCTTGGGATAAGGAAATCTCAATTTTCTACAAAATAATGTCAGGCACCGCCTTCATTGTGGGTATATTTGTATTTCTGGAAACTACAACTATGTTTCCTGGGTGGAGGGAAAGTTATGATGGAGACATAGATTTCTTGTTTGTTTCCCCTTGAAACCTCAAAGACGTCCGAGAGTCCTGGACCTCTGTGTGAAGTATGAGCAAAGGCTCCCACGTAGTAGGCAGGTACTTGGCCCTGGTAACATGATGGAAGGAGAGACAGACAGGCAGATAGACAGACAGACAGACAGATGGAGACAGAGACAGACAGAGAAAGCCAGATGAGAGTCATGTGCTATAAACAATTGAAGCCAAGTTGCTTAGTATCTGTTTTTAAATTTTCTGTTCTCAGTTATAATTTCCTTCTGTTACCTTCAAACCTCAGTTTTGTTCAACATGTCAGCCTGAGAAGGAGCCGTTGGAAACAAACCAGTTACAAGATGGTAAGAAGGATCAATATAGCAGAGATCCAGAGGAAAGCAGATGTGGAGATGATGAGAGCCAACCAGGGTGGATGTGTGGAATATGGGAACATCCCTCAGATAAACCTCCATTCAGAAATGTAGAGAAGGGAGATGGTCCAAGGCTTGACTTTTCAGTTAGCTGGGAAAGGGGCTGGTGCCGATTCCCAGTGATAAAAGGAAGGCTGGAGAACCTCTGGAAGCTGGAGGCCTCAGGGCCCTCTGGATTCTATGAAAAACAAAGTCCAGAGGGCATCATTAAGTGACTTGCCCAGGGTCACGTAGCTAGTTAGTGACAGAGATCAATTCAGATGGAGACTTTGTGACTCTTCATCTTGAGTTCTCTGTAACCCTAGACTCAACCACACTTCTCCCCACCTTACAAAGCCCAGCCAAACTTTACATCACTGGTGCTTAACCACCCAGAGGGGGATGGGAGGCAGGAGGAAGAGGACAGAAAGGAGAGGCACAGGGCAGTCATGCTGTGGTATTTTTTAGTGTTGCTCACCTTTCTCTGGACCCGCTTCTACTTTTTGAGACTTACAGCCTGTTGGAGTTGGAAGATCAGATAACTCCTTCATTTTCACAGACAAAAAAAACTTCTTAGGCAATGAAAATGATTTGCCTAAAATTACTAGCAACTAACAGTCAAAGCCTATTTGGAAGCAGAGAACAAAAGCAGCAATGACAAAATATGGAGGGAGAAAAAAGGCTTACTTACCCTAGTAAGCCTGTAGCTCAGCTCCAAGTGGTTTGGAGAATAACCCTCGTATGTCTTCCTGTCCTCCCTTCTCCACAAGGCTTCCCTAACTATGCCAGCTGTCTTACTCTTTCCTTCCTAAACCTCTAAAATAACTAGAGTGAAAAAATACAGCATCTTCCTAGTCTTGAGTCTATTCTATCTTACACTGTCCTAGTTTACCTTGAGTGAGTCGTATTACTCCAACATCCCGTCTCCTTCAGGATTCCAGGGAGTGTACCGTACCACATGCTCCTTTTTTTATAAAATGTTTCACACAATTTAAAACAAGCAATTCATGCTCAATAAACACCTGCTTGTTGTTACTCTTTGATAAAACTTGCAAACATTCTCACGGTACAAATTTTTAAATCACACAAAGAAAATTTTAAAGGCTGGAAAATGAAGGTTTTCTAATCTGAAAAATGGAGAGGGATTCGATGGCATCTTACCATTCTTTTTTTTTTTAATCTGGGATGTGTCATTTTGTGAACGAAATTTAGCTATCGTATTGACAGACCACAATTTGCATAGGACATTCTCATACTCTGAGGCTTTCTCCCTTTTCCTGCCATCTCCTCTCTCATCCCACAGAAAACCTTACGAAAGTCTTGTGGAGCTGAGGGCTCAGGGTATAACCAAGGCCTTGAAGGACTCCAGCAGTGACACAGGCAAAAATTTTCCTGAGGCCTGTGAACAATGACTCCTTTTTACCGCCTTTACGTTTGTTTTTGTTCCAATCGAAATTCTGAGTCTGAAAGTGAGGAATGGGGGTTCTGAGTGCATTTGCAGCTATGGATGCTGTCAGAACACAAGAGTTGTTTTGCCTCCTGAGATGGAGAACAATCGGAGTTTGTACAGGAAGCAGAGAGCATTTCTCAGGCAGGTGAGAACGTGGAGGGCTGTGTTAGCTGCTCACTCTTCCCAATATCTCCTCCTCAAAATCTACCAGCTAATCTCTTTCTTCGTGTCCGTGTATCATTAAAATGTAACTTGTAATATAAAATGTCACCTGAAGTCCCAAGGTAACTATGGGAGTTATAAACCTATTTGTGGAAGCTTGAATTTTAAATTGTCTCCTCTCTTCATTACAGAACATTCTAGGGAGTTGAGGGGAGGAGGCAAGGACCCACTCAGTCTTCTTCCTCAACTGGGAGATGGTTGACAAAAGATTGGAGAGAAACAAGTATGTTTCTGCCACAAATACCCATTACAAACTTTTCTACTTGAAAAGAAGATTCCAAATAATATTTTTTGTCAAGCAAGTTCCTAGCACCAGAGACCTAGCTCCATACCAGAGAGGAACCACATGCAACATCCACATTCAGGAAAATCTAGGCAGAGCTAAGGATAGACTCTGTTCTGTTCCCAATCCTCTGACCTTCACTTCTGAAAGCCACTTGTTTTCAAGGTGAGCAAGTCTTCTCTTAGAACCAATTAAATATACATACCACAGCAAATGGAGTGTTCTTGAAAGGAGGTGCAAGGGAAGTACCAAGAAAAAAGGAAGCATTTCAGAATGAATTATTGATCAAGATTTTTCTCTTATACACACGTACAAGGGTCTGGCATTCTCAGCCAGGGGGAGATCGCATCTTGTGTGGTCTTCACAGGGTTAAGAAAGATAACCTCTTTGCTCTAAACTCTATTTATTTGGTGAATGGAAAATGTGTTTACTTCTCTGTGTATCTCCTTTTCTTTGGTTTTCCAAGAAAGCCTGAATCAGCAGATTTCAGAAGAAAACTAACACATCTGACGGGCTTAGAGAAATGATGTGTGTCACACGAAAAAAAAAATAGTTGAAAAAAAAACATTTTTCACTTGGATAGCAGTTTTATCCCAGTCTCTAAACAAGTTACGGATATTAATTAAATGTTGTCATGCATCACTTGTCATCTTAGTTCTATTAACCCAAGCGGAAACAGCAGGTCTGATCTGTGTTAGAGATGGGGAAGCTGAGGCAGTGTGGAAGGACGAATAAAACAATAGTCACTGAGGAAGTTAAAGGAACTATGACCTCTTTATGGACCATTCAACTCCAGTCATCTCATGAGAACGTCTATTAAGATAACAAACTGGGCACAGTTCACTCTCATCCTGGCCCTCTCGCTCCCACTGGTCGCCAGCTTCTGCTAACCTGGCTGATTGAGATATCTCTTTGCAGGTCAGCTTAGTAGCCATTATCAGAGTAGCCGTTATCTATGGCTGTATAGCCAACTACCACAAACTTATAAGACTAAGCAAGGCACATTTATTGTGTCTCACAGTTTCTATGGGTGAGTAGTCTGAGCACGACCAGGACGCGTCCTGTGCTTAGGGTCTCACGCGGCTGTGGTCAAGGTGTCAAGGCTGGGTTCTCATTCTGAACACATCAGTTGATGAAGAGTCTGCTTTCCTGATCACGTGGTTTGGGCAGCACTCTGTTCCTTGCAGCTGTTTTGTGCTGGCTATCGGTCATATTTCCTAAAGGCCACCTGCAGTTCCTTGTCACACGGGCCTTCTCATCATGACCACTTATTCATCAATGAGAGTATTTATAGTTTGGAATCAAGGTGGAGTCTTATAAACATAATGAAATCACAAGATGTGCTTTGAGATTACGGAAGGGGACATCTCCTCACTTTTGCTGTATTCTGCAGGTTTAGGAGGAAGTGGCAGGTCTCACCCACTCTGATGTCCGCCTGCCACATCCAGGAATCTGGAAATAGAAACTCCTTCGCACCCTTAAACTTCATGGTAGGCTTTCGAGAAAAAAAAGTTAAGGAGTTGGTGAGATTATTTGATATTATTTATCCTGCAGAAAACAGGAGAACTTAGCAGAACCCGGAACCCATACAAAAATGGACATTTAATAAAGATTTCAAGAAAACCCCAGTAGTTTGGCTCATAATTGAGATATACAGGATCAATATACTCCATTAGAAACCAGAGTACTAAAAAGGCCACCTTCAGACCCCTTTTATAGTTTCAGAGAAAAGAAAAGATAAACAAGAAAAATTCAGCTCAATGCAATAGCGATTTATTGAATGCCTCCTCTTTGCTTGCACCATCCTAAACCCTGTGCCTGAGACACAGGATGCTTTCAGACTGGAGCAGTTTCTCAAAATGCAGTCCTCAGCTGGATCAGAGCCACCTTAAGAGTATATGATAAAAGGCCAGTTTCCGAGAGCGCCATCAGGCTTATTGAGTCAACTTTCTCTGTGCAGAACCCAGTCACCTGCATTTTAACAAGAACTCCAGAAATCTCATTCACCTTAAAGTTTGAGAAACAGGATGGAGCAGCACTTCAGAAGTTTAACATGCATACGACTCAGCTGAAGTCTTGTTAGAATGCAGATTCTGATTCAGTACATCTGGAATAGGCCTGAGGGTCTGCAGTTCTAACAAGCCCCCAGATGACATCATTGCTGTTGGTCCGCACATCACAGTTTGAATAGTAAGAGTAAAAGGTAAGAAAGACTGAAAAAAAATAGCAAAATTCTCCCCCTACCCAAAGTGACTATGAATTATGGGGTTGTAAGTAATTTAAATATTTTAAGTGAAAATCTCTGAAAACTTCCCAGAGCCAGATGGGGATTGCCTTTTTTGTGTGCATATGGCATACTGTGAATTTGATAGGAAACTGATATTTAGGTTTGGGGGAAAAGGGCTTGGGTCAGGAGAGTGAGTGATGCCTGGGGGTGAAATAAGGACACACAGAGAAGATGGCAAGGGTCCAGGTGAGTGTCGGGGAGGGCTACAGCTGTCAGAACTAGCTAGAACAGCCCAGACAGAGTGACATCCTCGCTCTAGCAAGACCTAAGGGAGAGATAGAGCATGATGGTACAGGATCAGCCAGAGAGAGGCAAAAATTTAAAAAGAAGGAAGGAAGGAAGGAAGGAAGGAAGGAAGGAAGGAAGGAAGGAAGGAAGGAAGGAAGGAAGGAAGGAAGGAAGGAAGGAAGGAAGGAAGG